>NC_056618.1:20624708-20627208 GCF_018340385.1 Cyprinus carpio
ATTCAGGATGCTCCTGTGCTGAGCTTTGGTGTCTTTGTGCTGTCAGACCTGGAATTTATATTTACCTGGGCAGGTGGGTCTACTGGGGGATTATGGGTAGGGTCTTAGTGTCCAGAGACTAATGTGTTTAACATATACAAATCTTTTTTTTTTTTGACTTGGATTAAGGACTGATGAATGTTTCATGTTAATATTTTTATGATAGCTCTGTAACCCATCCAATCTTTGTTCTCACTACTGATGTAGTCATTCTGAGTTGAGCTGGCCACAAAGCGGATGCAGGTTTTGGAGTGAAGGTGGACATTGCTTTTGCCATCACTGATTTCTCATAGGAGCTGCAAAACAAAAAGCCGAATAGTTAAAATGAAATCTACTGTATGATAGAATTCAGTTTATAAAGGAGATGCACCACGAATTCATTCACTGCTCACTGGCCCAGAAGAGGGACCTCCTCACTTATGGTGTTAGAGTTTTCTTCCCGCAACGTTTTTGCCTTTGAAGCATGTTAGAGAGCACTTTCTGGGTTTAGGAAACACCAAGATCTCCTTCAATCAAGACTTTCAGATATACTCCCTGTTTTTAAATAGATACAGTGTGAAATTATTAACTCTAGACTGCTTGTTTTTTCAACTAGTTTGTGAAACCCTTGCTGGCTTTATAGAAATCTCCAAGGTGTCTGATCTACTCATTGTTGGTCTCCAAAAGCCTTGTAGTGATTGTCCACTCTTTCCCGGCTCTGCGACAAACACTCCTTCAAACCCATAATAGCGCTCCGATTACTCACAAAACAGAGATGATTAAAAGCTTATTTGAGGAACGTTGATCATTTAAGGGAGAACACTAGACCGGATCTTACCATGAGAGAAGACGCCTGTGGAGTACGCCAAATATTCAGCAGCAGAATGGAGAGGGAGGCTCTTGTTTCCATGTTGGTCTCAGTGTGTAGAGATGTTCAGGAAGCGTCCTGTTGCTGAGCTTTAGGAGGCTGTCTTTGTCGTCAGAACCTGGACTTTATTTCACCTGAGCAGGTGGGCTCCGTACCTTGGTGGGAGATAGGGTTAGGTACTTAGTGTCCCAGAACTATGTGTTCTTACCCATACATCCTCCACTGTGGCTGTGACCACTCTTCTCAACCCTCACTCGTTGGTTCTCCTCAATCCCTCTCCGCCATGACACGACAAAACATGTTAGTCTTGACGCTATTTTATTCTCTCGACTTTTTCACTAAAGTAGACTGCTCTAAGGGTTTGTTTTCGTTAAGTGCTCCTATGAACAGTAGCAGTGCTAAGTCATTTGAGAAAAAACCTGCTTCATTGTCAGCAGAACTGTATATTTTGTTATGTAGTCCGTTTACTTTAATCAGTTGTTGGATGCTTCATTTTAATGGGCTAAATGTTTCCGTTGTTCTTGAACGCAATTTCATAAGGGTCTTAGTAGAAAAAAAAAAAAAAAAAAAAAAAAAAACAACCACTTGCAATTTAAGTTTCAAATGAAACCCATCATGACTCAACAGGTATGTTGCTCTTCTTCTGGCCTGAGGCTGCTATGAAGAAGGTCATAATTAATGATAAATAATGAAAAGAAACAAAAAACATTTAATTATTACTTAGATTGACAATTAAATCTGAAACAAAAGCCTACAGTAAGCCATAATTTTTTTTTTCATCCAAAATTTATTTTATTTTCAGTTGTTTAAATGAAATAATTAAAATAAAAAGAAATTTACGTTTGTTAGCCTTACATTTTGCTGTGATAACTGTAGTAATGGGTCGTGAAAATACTGAACAACAATGTAAGGTTCAATATATATATACTGTATAGCTTTTGGAGACTCCTTCCTTCATTCATTAATTGGTCACTTTGTGCTGTGGAGGGTCTGAGAAGAAAGATTATATGTAAGACAGTACCAAAAGTTTTTACTTTTGTGTAAATGTTTAATTAATCCATTTCTTCGCATCATTTTCAGAAATTCACACCATCAGAAGACCATCACTTCATTATACATGTATTCACCTACAGACACCTGAACTTAGTAAGTAGTCTGCTTAAAAACTCACTTCACAAGTGAAGCTGGCATGGGTTCGGCAGCGCGTCGCTTCTGGAAACAGGGCGTGTGAGCCTACTCTGGCATTGCGCTCTGAATAGTATTTACACTGCATAACACCATTGCACCTGAGGAGGAGTGTCAAGATGTTTTGCCATAAGATCCGCTGTTATAGTAACTCCTAGTTGTGCTCGATATCTAAGTGTGCATAAGGTCCACATATTTAATGTATTAAATATAAATGACGGAGATAGACCTTATGGTTGATATTGTTCCCCCCCAAATCAAGAAATGGTCAATGTGCATTTCAGGGGGACAATTAGGAAAGTGAGGGACTGCTGCTGTATAAGTGTTTGATATGAAGAACCGAAATAAGTGATGACTTGGGTACATTTTTAATACGAGAGAAACCACTTTCGTGTGTGTCATGCTCAGTGGTGGGTAGAGGCGTGGCTG
>NC_056618.1:20632208-20642132 GCF_018340385.1 Cyprinus carpio
TTTTTTTTTTTTTTTTTTTTAAAATTCCGAAGCCCCCCCCCCCTTTTTTTTCCCCCCCCCCCTGTTTTCCCCGGGCCTTTTTTTTTTTTTTTTTTTTTTTTTTTTTTTTTTTTTTTTCCCCCCAAAAAAAAAAAAAAAAACCCCCCCCTTTTTTCCCCCCCCCCCCCCAAAAAAAACCCTTTTTAAAAAAAAAATTTTTTTTTTTTTTTTTTTTTTTTTTCCCCCCCTTTTTTAATTTTTTTTTCCCCCCCCCTTTTCAAAATTTTCCCCCCCCGGGCCCCCCCTTTTTTTTGGGGCCCCCCCCCCGAAACCAAAAAAAAAATTTTTTTTGGGGAAAAAAAAAAAACCTAAGGGGGGTTTTTTTTTAAAAAAAAAAAAAAAAAAAAAAAAAAAAAAAAAAAAAAAAAAAATTTTTTTTTTTTTTTTTTTTTTTTTTTTTTTTTTTCCCCCCCCCCTTTTTTTTTTTTTTTTTTTTTTTTTTTTTTTTTGACCAAATTTTTTTTTTTTTTTTGTTCCCGGCCCCCTTTTATTTTTTTTGCCCCCTTTTGGTTGTTTTTTTTTTTTCTTTTTTTTTTTTTTTTTTTTTGTGTTTTTTTTTTTTTTTTCCCCCCCCCCCCCTTTTTGGGCCCCCGAAAAAACCCCCCCCCCCCCCCAAAAAAAAAAAAAAACAAAATGGGGTTTTTTTTGTTTTTTTTTTTTTTTTTTTTTTTTTTTTTTTTTTTTGTAAAATTTTTTTTTTCCCCCCCCCCCCCCGGGGGTTTTTTTTGGGTGGGTTTTTGTTGTTTTTTTTCCCCCCCCCCCCCCCCCCCCCGGCCCCCCCCCCCCCCCCTCCCCCCCCCCCTAAATTTTTGGGTTTAAAAAAAAAATTGTTATTTTTTTTAAATGTGGGTTTTCCCCCCCTTTTTTTAAAACCCCCCCCCCCCCCAAAAAAAAAGTTTTTTTTTTTTTTTCCCCCCCCCCCCCCGGGTGCCCCCGGTTCCCCTCCGCCCCCCCCCCTTTTTTTTTGGATTAAAAAACGTTTTGGAACCCTTTTTTTTTTCCCCCCCCCCCCTTTTTTCCCCCATCCAAGGGGGTTTCCCCCCCCCCACCCTTGTTGGTTTTGGGGCCCCGGTTTTTTTTTGTTTTGCCTGGTTTTTTGGCCCCCCCTTCCCCCCCCCCCCCCCCCTTTTTCCCCCCCCCCCCCCCCCCGGGCCCTTTTTTTTACAAAAAAAATTTTTTTTTTACCCCCCCCCCTTTTTTGTTTTTTCCCCCCCCGTTTTTTTTGTTTTTTTAAAAAACCCCGCCCAAAATTTTTTTTTTTTTTTTTTTACAAATTGGAACCCGTTCCCCTCCCCCTTTTTGGGGGGTTTTTTTGTTTTTTTTTCTTTTTTGGATTTTCCCCCCCTTTTTTTTTGGTTTTTTTTTTTTTTCCCCGCTGAAATGGGGTCCCCCCCCCCAAAAAGAAAACTTTTTTTCCCCGGCCTCCCCCGCTTTGTTGGGAAAAAAACGGAAAGTGGGGGCCCCCCCCCCCCCCCCCCCCCCCCGTTTTGGGGGGGCGGGGGAAAAAGAAAAAACAGTTTTTTTTTTTTTTTTTTTTTTTTTTTTTTTTTTTAAATTGCCCCCCCCCCTTTTCTTTCCCCTTCCCTCCTGGTAAAAAAATTTTTTTTCCTGGGTTTTTTTCCCCCCCCCCCCTTTTTGGGGGGGGGTTCAACATTTTTAAATTTTTTTTTTTTCCCCTTTCTTTTTTTTTTTTTTGTTCCATTTCCTTTTTTCCCCTTTTGTTTTTCCCCCAAACCCCGTTTTTTTTTTTGGGTTTTTTGTTTTTTAAATTTTTTTTTTTTTTTTTCGAAAAAGAGGTTTTCTTTTTTAAACCCCCCCCGTTTTTTTTTTTTTCCTTTTTCCCCAAGAACTTTCCCCCCTTTTAAAAAATTTTTTTTTTTTTTTTTTTTTTTTTTTTTTTTTCTTCCCCCTTCCGTTCCCCTTTTTCTTTTCCTGAAAAACCCCCTCTTTTTTCCCCCCCCCCCCCCTAAATTTTTCTATTTTTTTTCCCCCCCTTTCCCCCCCCCCCCTTTCCCCTTTTTTTTTCTTTCTCTCTTCCGCTCCCCCCTTATTTTTTTTTTTTCTTCCTTCCTTTTCCTTGTTTTCTCTTCCTTTCCGTTTTTTCTCTTTTTTTGGTTATGGGGATTATGGGTAGGGCTAGTGTCCAGAGACTAAGTGGTTAACTATGCGGAGGAAACTCGAAATCACTTGTTTAGTCCAAAACATGCGAAACAGACAAAACATTTGTTTCTATAATTTACGCTATTATGGTTTAAACACTAAAGTAGAGAGCGTAGTTTGGTGTTCTTAGTGCTCTAGAACCAGCTAGCATGCTAAGTCATGAGAAACAAACCTGCTTCATTTCAGCAGAACGGTGATATTTGTTATGTAGTCCGGTTACTTTAATCAGTTGTGGGGATTGCTTCATAATAATTGGGCGAAATGTTTCTTGTTCTTAACTGCCAAATTTAATAAGGGTCCAGTACAACAACTGTTCAAAGTTGGTTCAAATGAAACCCATCATGCCTCAACGTAAGTGCTTCACTGGCTGAAGCTGCTATGAGAGAGTCATAATTAAAAAAATGATAAATCAATGGAAAACGAAAAAAGAAAAACCCTTTAAATTATTACTTCAGCTGACAAATTAATCTGAAACAAAAGCCTACAGTTATTTTTTTCATCCAAAATGTATTTTATTTTCATTTGTTTAAGATGAATAATGAAAAAAATGAGAATTAACTTTTTGTAGCCTTACATTCTGCTGTTATCATCTGTATATGTGATGTGAAAATACAGAACAACATTGTATGGGTCAAAATTATCGATTTTTCTTTTAAGCCAAAAATCATTAGGATATTAAGTAAAGATCATGTTCCGTGGAGATATTTTGTAAATTTCCTACTGTAAATATATCAAAACCCTTATTTTTGCAAAGTTCTCCATCTGGACAACTTTAAAGGCGATTTTCTCAGTATTTTTATTTTTTTGCACCGTCAGATTACAGATTTTCAAACAGTTGTATCTCGGCTAAATATTGTCCTATCCTAACAAACCATACATCAATGGAAAGCTTATTTATACAGCTGTCAGATAATGTATAAATTTCAATTTCGAGAAATTGACCCTTATGACTGGTTTTGTGGTCCAGGGTCACAAATGGTTTTTAGATATTGACCCTTATTACTGGTTTTGTGGTCCAGGGTCACAAATGTGCCTCACATTATCAATGCATTTACGGACAAAACAAACTTTTGTCTCCATGTTTATTAGACAAGCATATTATAAAGAAGATGAGAATGGAAAGACCATAGTATACATTAAAATTATTATAACGATTATTATATCCAGCAACTGAGTAAAATAAACTGGACTAGAGAACACAATATACAGTTCCACTGAAAGGGAAGCAGTTGGTTTTCCAGTTTAAAGTTCGGGGGCATTCCCTGTATGCTGCACGCACTGGAAAACACAAACATTACAGCATGACCACTTTAGTGTTAACAATAAATACATTACTGGAACATTAGTGAGGATTGTTTCTGCAAGGATTTGGGACTAACAGGTGATGGTCCGACTTTCGTCCCTGTAGTACAAATTAGACTCTGGACACTAAGACCCTACCATAATCCCCCAGTAGACCACATGCCTCATGGAATATAAAGTCCAGGATGACAGCTACAAAGACACCAAAGCTCAGAAAGGAGCATCCTGAACATCTCTACATCACTGGACAACATGGACACAAGAGCCATCCCTCGCCATTCTGCTGCGGCTGTTTGGGTCTCACAGGCGTCTCCTCTCATGGTAAGATACCGGTTGTGTCTCCTTATAATGATCAAACGTTTCCTCAAATGAGCCTTTTATTCATCTCTGTTTTGAGGCGGAGCGGTTGAAGGACTTGTTTGTGTCAGAGCGGAAAGAGTGGCATCACTACAAGGATTTGGGAGAAACAATGCAAGACACCTTGTAGATTCTATAAAGCCAGACAATGGGGTTTCACAAAAATCGTTGGAAAAAAATAGTCTAGAAGTATTAAATATTCACCTAACCTCTTTAAAAAGGCTATTCTGACGTCTTGATTGAAGGAGATCTTGGGGGGTTCCCAAAGGAACCAGAAATAGCGCTATCCGTTTAACAAACAACGTTTCTGGAAGAAAAAACTCTAACCACATAGTGGGAGGTTTTCCCTTACATAGTGAACAGGGAATACTGTGAGTGAATACCTCATACATCGGAACATATCTATCGTTCCATGTAGATCTCATTTAAACTTGTGTGTTTTTTGTTGCAGATTATTTGAGAAATCACAGTGATTGCGAATCCATGTCCACTCTTTCACTCCAAAACCGCACCGCTTTGTGCGCCAGATCAACTCAGACTGACTACATCAGTATTGAGAACAAAGAGGGTGAGAACGACCATACAAAAACTAAAAACATTTAACTAAATTAGGCCAAAAATATTGATAGATTTTTAACCCAATTATTTTCCATCTCCTCTCAGGTGCTCTCTTCGTTATGGTTAGAACTGGTGGCAAACAGGTGGTTTCCATGCATGGATTGGTAGGAAGACTGGTGTATCCACGGCCTTGTTCAGCACTGAGCTCATCATGCTTGGGCTTTACCACGAGCACACAAGGAGCTGATCGCGACCAGAGACGTCAGGATTAACTGGGAGAAGTTCTCTCCTGATATGGCCGACAACTTCAAGAAACAAAACACCACTAACACAACACTCAATAGACTACGGCTCCTTCAAGCACATATGCGAAACAAAAAAACTTCTCCATCCGCTGGCCTGCAAACCCTCACCCCCATTCCTGCTAAGACGGATGGAAATCGGACAGAGCCCGGAATTGTCCAACATTGGACATGTAAGGCAAACAAGCTGTATGGATGCTGAAGATGAGGCAAATAATTAAAATATGGCATCAGTGTGTCTGTAGATGAGTAGTGGATGATGGTCTTACTTTTGGTGGGGTCAAGTTATGAAATATTGTGATTATAGTGGTGGGAAAAATACAAGTCAACTCAAAGGTACATAAACAATGGATATTTTTGACAGTTTGTATGAATAAGGTAAAAGTGTTTATGTTTGCAAAATACATGACCAGTATTACAAGCGTAGTACCAATAATGGCAGCTAGGTTGTGGTACAAATACAAAAGGCAATACATAACCACTTACATTCTTCATATTCAAAACATATATTATATATATTAATATGTCAAACTGGGTCACCAATGACAGACAGATTGCCCTTCTGCAAGGTCCTGTTAACAAGCCTTTCAAAGAATAAAGTGAGACCAAATTCATCAACTGTAGCTCATTAGAAGCGATTCATGCAGATGGTGCTGCAAAATTAAAAGAGCCTTTTGCCAAAGTCAGTGCAGGCTTTAGGGACTGTCAATAAAAACAGAGTCCTGTGACGCAAGTAATAGTTCCTACAGACATCGGAGGATGTACTGAAGTGTTCAGACAAAGGGGACAGGAACAGAACAAAAAACACAATGAATAAAAGAATAATTTAAAAAAAAAGTAATAAGGAATAACAATATACAAATTGACATGTATGTGCGGGTATATCAAGAGACATGTGTTGTAGGTACAGGTATATATGTGCAAATTGAATGTGTAGCCTATGTGGTTGATAATAAGTGTATGAGTGTCTAAAAATAGATGTTGTGGTGTTCAAAAGTTAGTCAAGTGTTCATGAGCTGGGATACAAACCTGCAGTAGAAAACTCATTCCCAGAACGTCTGCCAGCTGTTGATTTCTCAACTGAGTACTGGGGGATGGTGTCTGTAAATTTAAGTGCGTCCTATTTCTAACCCATTTTAAGCCCTGAGTATGATGCGGCTGGGGAAGTGAACTGAGGCCTAATAATTCTTCTTTGCCACTCTGATCTCCTTTTCCAGTGTGTATTTGTGCTGGCCTGATGGGATTTTACAGTGAACCATGGTTTTTGTTGTTGTTGTAAATTTAGATGGGTCCTGGTAGGAATGTGCATGTCTTCCACGAAACCCCAGTATAAGATGTTACAGTCTCTGTGAGCTCATTCAACAACTTCAAAACCAATCCAGTCAGAGAGGTCCAAAAGCTCGCCCGACGGCTTCATTAGTCCATCTTTTAACAATCCTTAATACAGGTTTGGCTGGGTTTCGGTTTCTGCCTTTTAGGTTGGTATCCCGATGAACCAAACAGTGATCAGAAGGCCCCAAAGCTGCCCGTGGAACAGGTGATATGCATTCTTTATTGGGCTGTAACGGTAGTCAATTTATTACTGTCTCTGTGGTGGGACAAGGTGCTGTGCCGTCTGTATTTTGGTAGTTCACTGGAGAGAGATTTGCTTTATTAAAGTCCCAAAAGAATGGCAGTTAAAACGGAGTCCGGGTGTTGTTGTTCTGTGTCTGTGATCTGAATCCAGCGAAGTTTCTGTAAAGCTGAGCTCACGTACTCGTGGAGGAATGTAAACACTCCGGAGAATGGTAGGCAGGCGGAAACTCCAGCGATGAATAGAAAAGGCTTACAGTTAATGGAAGCCAGCTACTAGATCGGGGACCAGCACATCTTCTTTTACTGTTTGCATAAACTGCACCGCCGCTACGTTGTTGGCTGCATAATCCAGCTCCTGCCACGATTTCCCGTTGATTCATATATCTCGGTCACTCTGAACAACTGGAAACAGCCTTATGCAGCTGGCGCTCGGTATGGCATCATTCCAGCCAGGTTTCCGCGAGCTTACAGCAGCGGGGAATTGGCGGAAGATCCTGGCCCGTCGGAGGAGAGCAGCAGGGGTTCATCCATATTGTTGAGTAGAGGCGGGAGGTTTAAGCCAGATGGATGCTAGGCGAATGGTAGGTTGAAATCAGTACACTGAACTTCACCTGAAGGCTGGCTTGCTTACCCCATTTGCGACAGATTTTTGGCTGATTGTAAGGTAGGGTCTTAGTGTCTGGTTGTGTGTGTAACTACGGGGAGGAAACTCTGACCTTGGCATTGGTGAAAACGTGCGAGAATCAGAAATGGTTCATAATCGGTGGTGGGATGCCTCAAAATAATTGAGCTAAATGTTTCTTTGTTCTTAACCTGCAATGATAACGTAGGACAACGGTGCAACAACTGTTTCAGGGTTGGGTTTGCAATGAAACCATCTTGACTCAACAGGTAAAGGTTGCTTCACTGGCCTAAAGCTGCTATGAGAGAGTTGTAATTAATGATAAATAATGAAAAAAAAAAAAAAACATTTAAATTATTACTTCAGCTGACTTCAGGCAAATTAATCGAAGCTCTATGTATGTATTTATTTTTTCCATTTCAAAATTTATTTTGGTTGCGGTGAATAATAGAAGTCTGGAATTTTACTTTTGTAGCCTTACATTTCTTTGTTATCATCTGTATGGCGATGTGAAAATACAGAATGTGAAAATGTGAGGTATACAAAATAAAGATATAAAAATTCCCAGAGGTAAAATGAATTAGCCAGAAATACTACTACTGATATGGTATAGTTATATAAGCGGAATAGCTAGCCCAAAAATAAAAAATACCATAATTTCTTACCTGCATGTCTCCTGCTCCAAAGCGTAATGACATTTCATCCGTGAAGCACAAGAATCAAAGGATGAGATGATACTGACTGTAAAAGCTCCAAAAAGCACATGGCAGTGGTTGATTTGGCCGTTTGTGTGCATTGATGCAAGTCTTCTGAATCTGAAAAGTGTGAAAAACAGACCATAAGTAGAGTTGTATTCACTAAAACGGATGAGTTTGTATCTGGTGTTGGTGAGAAATCGGTACGTTTGTTTAAGTTAAGCGAGATTGGTGCACTTTACAGCGTATACGGAAGAAGACTTTTCCCTGGTACCCACTGGCACTGCGTTTAGTCTACTGAGCGATTTATGGGTAGGGTTTGAGTGTCTAGACTAATTTGTACTGGCAACCACAGGGGATAAACTCTGAGGCCTAACTTGTTGGTCCAAAAACATACAGAATCACAAATGTGACCCTGTACCACAAAAACCAGTCTTAAATTAAGCTGGGGGTACATGTTAGTAATATTTAAAAAAAAACACTGCTAATGGGTCAAACTTTTATTTGTATTTATTAGTGGTACTACTTTTGTGCCGAAACCATTTAGGTTAATATAGTAAAGTAAAAGATATTATGAAGATATTTTAATAGGTACTTCTACAACAAGCATATATCAAAATTCTAATTTTTGATTAGTAATATGCATTGCTAAGAACTTAATTTGGACAATTGTTAATTAGAAGGCATTTCTCAGTATTTTGTTTTTTTGCACAGATCCCAGATATTCAAATAGGTTGTATCCCGACCCAAATGTTGTCCTGTCCTAACATTGTGCATCAATGGAAAGCTTATTTTTTCAGCTTCAAATGGTGTTTCATATCTTCATTGGTGACCCTTATGATGACTGGACGTTTTCGGGTCCGGGGTCACAAATGGTTCTTACATTTGCTTAACTGGTTCATCAAAATTGTGGTTTGTTTGCAGTTGCAGGGGCCGAGATTATCAATCACGTTAGAAAAAACGTTCAAATAAACACAACCGACATTTAGATCCATTTATTGCCAAAACATGGTATGGAAGAAGCACTGGAAAGGCAATATCATGCATGAAAACTTTGTATAGCTTTAGTAAAATTCCGTACATCCCACTAGCTGGGTAAAATAGCTGGACTTGAGAACCAAATATACAGTTCCACCGCAAATGTCTGGAAACGGTTTTGGTTTTCAATGTTTAAAGTTCAGGGCCCCTCCCGATAATGCACGCGCTAAAACCGTATATTTTCCAGCATGATGACCACTTTAGTGTTAACAATATAAATACATTACTTGAACATTGGTGTGGTATTTGTTTCTGCATGGGGTTGGACCCCAACAGTTGAGGTCAGAGTTTCCTCCTGTAGTTACACACATTGATCTATGGACACTTAAGACCCTACCCATAATCCCCCAGTGGGCCCTCCTGCTCGTGTGATTTCATAAAGAGTCACGGGACCTTGACGGCACAAGGAACACTAAGCTTCAGCACAGGAACATGCAATGGACATCTCTACACACTGAGACAACATGGACACAAGGGCTTTTCTCTCAGTACCTGCTGCTGCTGTTTGGCGTCTCTCACAGGCGGTCTCCTCTCATGGTAAGATCTCGGTCTGGTGGCCTCCCTTAAATGATCAACGTTCCTCAAATGAGTCTTTTTAAACATCTCTCTGTTTTTTGCAGGAGGAGGAAGGGTTTGAAGGAGTGTTTGTGTGGAGAGCTTGAAAAGAGTGTAACATCACTACAAAGGATTTTGGAGACCAACAATGGTCCAGACACCTTGTAGATTTCTATCAAATACAGCAACTGGTTTTACAAAATAGTTGGGAAAAAAATAGTCTAGAAGTATAAATATTTCACCTAATCTCTTTAAAACAGGATCTTCTGAAGTCTTGATTAGCCGGAGATCTGGTGTTTCCCAAAAACCAGAAATGCTCTCTCCTGTTTTAACAACAACTGTTTCTGGAAGAAAAACTCTAACAAAACATAGTGGAGGTCCCTTACATAGTGAACAGGGAATACTGTGAGTGAATCTCCTTCATACACTGAACATATCTATCGTTCATGTAGATCTCATTTTAAACTTTGTGTCTTTTTGTTTTGCAGCTTCTTATGAGAAATCAGTGATTGCAAACGCCATGTCCACCTTTCACTCCAAAACCTGCATCCGCTTTGTGGCCAGATCAACTCAGACTGACTACATCAGTATCGAGAGCAAAGATGGGTGAGAACTATCATACAAAACTAAAAACATTTAACTGACCTTAGTCCAAAACATTGATTATATTTAACCCCGTTATTTCTCCTCTCAGGTGCTTCTCTTCTTATGGTAGAACTGG
>NC_056618.1:20643132-20669965 GCF_018340385.1 Cyprinus carpio
GTCTGCATTGACCTTTCACTTTTTTTTTTAAGTCAAGGTTTTGTGTGTGTGTGTGCTCCTGGTGCATCTCAGTTCTCTATTACTCATCTAAAGTCATCTCTCTTCTACTTTTTATCCGCAGTCTTCTTACATGTCGTCTTTACCAAAGTCTCTTTCTGGCACACTTTATTAAACTGACTGCTACACTCATTATACATAAATACACATCACCACCTGATTATTCCCAGTTGTACTTGTAAATAATGCAGGCCTGAACTTTATTTAGAAGGGATGATTTAATAAAAGAAGGCAATTGATTCATAAGAATCTTTTTGAGTTGCGTTATTGTTATAAAGTATTGCATATTTGCATTTATTGAAGGCTGATTAGAGTCCTTTAGTAGCAACTCAAAAGTTACTTTGGTCTAAATTCTAATGTGAAAGAGCAGTTTTGCAGAACACTGTGGACATTCAAGATTTAGTTGGATAAGACGATACTGAAACTTATCTTTTAGGTTTTTTTTCTTTTTTTTCATTTATTGAGTTGTAGTTTTTTAATGTACATTGTCAATCCACTGGAAGCAAAACCTCAAATTCAGTTTCCTAAAACAGAAGAATTAAATCTGGTTAGCAGTGAAACCTACACCGATCACCCCTACATTATTCACTTCCTGAAGCCACGGTGTTACAGGATATACCCCCCCAGCGGTTGAGCACACACTCTTTAGATTTGCCTCAGTAGTTGTCAAAAACCACTATAAGTTAAATACATAACACAATACGTATTTTTGGCGTAATAACATGACTGGTGAAACAGACCGGGGACCAGGATTCTTGCACCTTTTAGGTCTTTCAAGGGGGCAAACTAGCTTTATATTTTATACTACTGTTCCTGTTCTACTACTCCCACGTGTCACATATTCACCATTTCGCTCGCACGTGTTTTACACAAGCTTGACTTCGAGGTTGGGCCCTGCATGAACTAACACGTGAATTTCTGTAAATATGAAGCAAAATAAGCACTCGCTTTTTTTTTCCCCTTTGTGTGTGTCAAAGAAGTGATCTCATCCTGATGTTTGATTTACTGAAGACGACAGAATTCCTCGTCATTTCCCCTACCAACACGCGACACGCTGACTACTACCAGCGTCTCGCACCGACAAGAGGTATGTAAGAAGTGGCATCTAGTACGCTCAGCAGAACACATTTGGGAAAAAAAAATTATATATTAATTACCACACGAGGGCAGGTTTCCAGTTTTGACTGAAGAAGATGAAACGTCCAGTAGAACAGATTATTGTGAGATGGCAGATGGTCGTCATACTGTGTGATTTTTTTTTTTTTTTCATACAATAAATACTATAAATATATATCCTGTACACCCATGTTTGAAGCCAGCAGCTCCATTTTGCCATAAAATGTACTTACAAAAAAAAAAAAAAAAGATCAAGAAATTTTTTTATTTTTATTATTATTATTATTATTATTTTTTTTTAGTTCAGATCATGTGCATGGTAAAATAGGTGGTCAGATGCTGTTGTGGGAGGATTTTGCAAAACGCATGGAATGAACAGGTGAAAGGTTTCAGAGTGAGATGGTCTTATTGGATCACACCTTTTCTGTGAACAGTTTAACAAAATGTTTCATATATTTTTGCTTGTCGTTTTTGGCTGGTGGCACCTGATCGGTAAGTTATATTTTTTTTTCTTCCTTTTTTTTTCTTTCTTTTTATGATATACAGTTTTTATAATATGGCCTAATTTCTATTTCCTGGTAATAAAGCAACGGATATAAACTTCAGAGTAGATTATTTTTTTCATCTACTGAGGCCTTTGGTGTTTTTTACAGAATTTTAAATCAAACTTGTCCAAGCTTTGTATTTGTTATTATAAAATTTCTCATTTTCAAATCTCATGCATCTTTTGGAATAACACCTATACGTCAAGAATACACATAAATGTAAATCCTCTCCAGTATATTTTAAGAAATTTTTTTTTTAAAACACCTCAGCCAGTTAAACATGCAGAAGTCATGAAATTCACTGGATAAAACAATTGTAGAATCCCATAGCGAATTAAAAGGGAGACTTATGCACGCAGGGAGCCCCCCCTCTTGGGGGCTATGTCTTGATACTGTCTATGAGAATGAAATGTCTAAGTTGTAGAATGAATTATCCATCCTATTTATTATTTCTTAACATTAATGCAACTTCACACATTATATTTTACGCATACAGTAGTAATAGTCTGTTTAAAATACGAAGAGCGTTGTTTCTGTAATGAGCTTTATAGTTTCAACAATACAAACTGCGATGAGTTCAAGTTTGGGGATAAAAAACCCCAAGGGACGAAGCGGCTCATGGTTTTGTCCGGTGGCATGTTTCTTGCGGTGTGTTTGGGGTGCTGAAATAATTGAACGTGACAGTCAATGTCAGTGGATGGGAGGAGATTGATGTCCCGTACTAAACAACGAATGATTTTACTGAAATCTGTGAAAACGTCGGTTGAGGTTAGCGAATGTAACCATGTTCCCTGAGTAGGAACGAGACACTGCTCCTCTAGGGTGTCGCTATGGGGAACACCTCGTCGTGACCCGTGTCTGAAGCATACAAATGAAAAACCTCCAACGAGTTGGCCGGCGACAGCTCTCTCTGACGTCACTACCGGGTGCGACTATAAAACAGGCACCGGGGAAACACGTTCATCACGTCTTCGTCTGAAGCTTGCGTCCGGAAGCATGGCAGGGAGCTAGAGGACGCAGTGTCTCGTTCCCTACTCAGGGAACCATGGTTACATTCGTAACCTGAGACGTTCCCTTTCAAGGGAACTTCGAACTGGCGTCCTCTAGGGGTCGCTATGGGGACACAGTATACCCACGTCGCGCCATGCTGAGGGAGTGCAGGCCAGAATCATTGGCGAACACTAAGTACCACTCTACCATTTCAATGGAGTTGCCCCCGGGACGTTTAGAGACGGCTGTCTGTGACAATACCCCTTACGGCCAAAGGCCTAAGCTACATACCCAACTTAATTGTTAGGGCCTCGGCCCGGTGGTAGAGCTAAAGGCTTGGAATCAGGAAAGATTCCTTTAAAGGGATACAGCTAGGAACCTAGCATTTTATACTAAGTCTAGCCTTCACACAGGGGCTACCGCTTGCTTCCGCAAAAGCTTGCTGAAGGAGCTGTCTCAACAGATCTCCAGTAGCAACACCCTGTTTAGATAGGTATCCGAGGATACATGGGTGGAGTGGCGCCCCAAGATGAACGGGGCTTTTACCAGCTCAAGAAAGGGCACGAAGCAAGGCACTAGCGCGCGCGAAGCCCTCACCATATAGGATTTTAGAAAGAACGCAGAGTACTAGCGTGCGGAACTTACCACAGTGTGGATTTCAGAAAGTGTGCAAAGACTTCACGTGCACACTTACCATATCATGGATTTTCAAATACTGTTTCTAAGGAAGGGCTCTCGTGGCACTCTGATAGAGCAGCTCATAGATGGAATGGGTTGCATCTCAAAAAAGTATGTTTGAGAGTCTCAACTCGATCTGTGGAAATAATGCTGGAGCGCTCTGGGAAAAAACAGTGAACTCAGTCTCATATGAGAGGAGAACTCCTGAATACAGAGAAGCACGCTCATAGGCGACCCTTCTTGTAAAAGGGGAGCGCTGCTAAACTACCACGAGAATCGCGCCCGAATAGCCCTTCATGTTGAGGGAAGCGATGCTTGAGGTGTATAAACAAATACACACTGGCTGAATGGAGCCCAAGGAACCAAGGTCTAATCATCTCAAGAAAGGGAACGAGGCGGAGCGCGAAACCCTTACCATACAGGATTTCAGAAAGTGCGCAGAGTCTTGCGTGCACACTTACCAATACGTGGATTTTTAGAAAGTGCGCAAAGTGTTCACGTGCACACTGACCACCATGTGGCTTTCAGAAAGTACACAGAGCTTAGCGTGTGTACCTAAAGGTTCCTAAGCATCGCAGAGGCGCTGAACCGCACGGGAGAGGCAAGCTCAAATTTTATAAACCTCTAGCGAGGGGAGCATCACCTGAGGCAGCATATACAAGAAGACTTCTGTAACTGCCACCTTCACTTCCCGCTGGATGCGACAGCACCTAAGCGGCCAGGAGACCCCTCAGGGTGACCTGGCCGGACATCCATGAAATTCCCTGCAGTGCTGTGCCAGGCCTGATGATCAAGGAGGCTCCCGCCAGAAACCTGTGATCTCAGCCGCCTAATACCGGAACATGAAGCCGGATGGCTGGTGCTGACGACTGTTTAGTAAACACTGTAACTGAGCACTGCAAAGGAAACTCACAGAGTTTATTAGTAGACACATAACCACCAGCAATTTACACATAAGTATATACAAAAAGTTACGTCCCTCGTTCTCCCACCCTCCTGCGCTGGAGCCCCGCTCAAGGGGCGCCTCCTTTTAGTCCGGACAATCAGTAAGGTGGTTGCTATGAACATAGAACCAGCCAAAAACATTATAGGTCCAGCATAGGAGACTGTTATGTGTTAGAGGTTTTCACCTAACCTCGATCAGGTGGAGAGCTGGTGGTTACAGGGGAATTAGGAAGGGGGGGAAAAAAGCAGAAGTTAAAAATACCTAAAGGGAACGAGTAGATACCTCAGTATCACTCTGACTCAGACGAGAACGCTGCCTCGTCTGGATCACATCCCTTAGGTTCTGCTTACCCCCTTGTGACCCACAATTCCTCTTAACCCTGCCCGCAGGTGGGGGAGGAGCGTGTGAGTCGCGACACTAGCCTTCTGTGCCCGTCTTTGATACTCAGATCGAGACAGGCCAGGACCCCCTCTGTTGTTCGGGCCTCAGACCTGGACCTTCGTGGAACGAAGGATCTGAAAGCAGCGGAGTGCGCCTTCGTCTCCCAGAACTTCTCGATCACCGTCTCAACGGAAATACCGAAAAGTTCAGAAGGCGAAACCTGAGCATCGAGAAGAAAGCCTTTTCTTTCTTCCCGATGTCTGCCAGGTTCATCCACAGATGTCTCTCCGCGCCACCACCATGGCCGCCATAGTCCTGCGCTTGGCAGAGGCGGCCTGCTTGGTAGCCCGGAGAGAGGACTGTGGTGCGGCGCAGCTCGGCTACCTGATCAGGAAAAAGGCCTTAGCCTCTATCCAGGTCTTTCAGCAGATCAGTCTGATATGCTTGAAGCATTTATTTTGTAATAAAGCCACAGCCTGACCTGCTGCTGCGTATGCCTTGCCATTTAAGCCAGATGCATTGCTTGAAGGGGCTTAGATAGCAAGGAGGGAGATTAAGAGAGGATGTCTCCCCCGCAGAATGAAAGCTCTTTCTGCAGGGGGCATCCTCTCATAGCCGTTTTCGCGCATCGCCTCGATGTCGGCAAAAACTCTTATGCTGAAACCGATGGATGCGAGAAGAAAAACTGCCTCTTTCATTTCCTTTCGATCTCTGTATGGGAGATCAGGCAGAAAAGCTGGAAGGCTCACCTGAGGAGATGGAGGACTATGGTCCGGAAAGATAACGCTCATCGAGGTGCGATCCATAAACTCCAAACAGCTCTACATACGCAGGGCAGGAGAATTGAGAAGGCTCAGCCTCAGCTTCTTCACCATCCTCAAAATACCCCTGCTTTTCCTGGGTAAAAAACCCAGCATAGCACTAACCTCAGTATCAGAAAGTGTTAAAGATATAACATCATCCTCCCGAGGCTCTCTCTCGTCCGCCGCCGCATTTTGAGCGCGAAGGGAAAGTCCCTCTTTAAAACCATTCAGACAGATCCACCTGAAATTCTCACGAGCTCATTCTCCTCCGTGCCTCAGCAACGGCGGGTCCTGAACCACGGGAAGCAGATGCCTGCCTTTTTTTCGGAAAGAGAGACGAACGAGAGCGGAAGCTTTTTTCTCTTGAAAAAATGCTCGCAATGCACGCAGATTGCCTCCTCAAAGACATCGCGTGCGTGCTCTTTACCCAAACAAATCACGTAAAGATCGTGTGTGTCATGTCATCAGGTGTTCAAATAACGCCGACACGGATGCATACATTGTCTAAACGCTTGCTAGTAGTCGCCATGATAGACAGAGAAAGAGCGCTCTTACCGCGTTCTTTCAGATGCACGCTTCAAACAAAACAGTCAGTGAAGACGAAGAAGATGAATGACGTGTTTTCCGGTGCCTGTTTTATAGTCGCCACCGGTAGTGACGTCAGAGGCTGTCGCCGGCCAACTCGTTGGTGTTTTTTTTCATTTGTATGCTTCAGACACGGGTCACGACGAGGAGTTCCCCATAGCGACCCCTAGAGGACGCAGTTCGAAGTTCCCTTGAAAGGGAACGACCACCACTTTCTGTGGAATAATGAAACAACATCTCTCGTAGCTAAAATTAACAAACAGAAGCAATTCCTTGTCACATATGATGGTCTTGACGGGAGATTCAGAAACAGACTGAAGCTGAACAATCAAACTGGATCTCTGACCATCACAAACATCACAACTGAAACATACGGGACTCTATGAAGTAAAGATATATTGGGGAGAAAAGAATTCAAACAAGTATCAAAAGCATTCAGTGTTTCAGTCTATGGTGAGGAGATCATTTTGTCCTGCCTTTCAAATATTTGTTTTAACATTCACTTAAAACATTAAAGTGAAAATAAGATTGTTTGATTAGATTTATTCATATTTCTCTTTATTCTCTGATGTTTTCAGCTCGTCTGTCTGTTCCTGTCATCATCAGTACTCTTTACAGTGTTCTTCATCATCATCATCATCACAGCAGAATTGTTCATTGGTGTGTTCAGTGGTGAATGTGGGGTCATGTGACTCTCTCCTGGTACAAAGGAAACAGTTTATTGTCCAGCCAGCATCAGTGTGTCTGATCTCAGCATCAGTCTCTCTCTACCTCTGGAGCTGGAATATCAGGATAACAACACCTACAGCTGTGTGCTCAACAATCCCATCAGCAACCAGACTCAACATCTGTGACATCACACTCAACTCTGTCACACATGTGCAGGTATGATGGTGTTTATTATGTTTATATTAATGTTGATTAATAAATAATGGGGAAGTCATGGCCTAATGTGTCCTAACCCTAAGGTTGTGGGTTCGAGTCTCGGCCCGGCAATACCACGACTTAGGGTGCCCTTGGGCAAGGCACCGAACCCCCAACTGCTCCCCAGGCGCCGCAGCATAAATGGCTGCTGACTGTTCCGGGTGTGTGTTCACGGTGTGTGTGGGTGTTCACTGCTGTGGCACTTTGGATGGGTTAAATACAGAGCACAAATTCTGAGTATGGGTCACCATACTTGCATGAATTTAACTTTTAACCCACTACACTTCATTAACTGAGCTGATTTATAAAGTTTAGTGTATGTTGTAGATCAGACAGACTCATTCACTAACACTAATGGCTCATTTTGATAATTACAGATCAAGGTCTACCTTTATTGTACATAGTGCTGATCTCTGCTGCTGCTTGCTGGATCTCTGTTGATTGTTGCTGCGTCATGATGTGCTGCATCTGCAGGAAACGTAGAGAAATTGACAGAGAAGGCAAGTGTTAACTTACTGCTTTTAAACAAGAAATATTTAAAAAATGCACTCTAAATATTTTAATCAATGAATAAGCCAAAATTATCAATATTATACTTGAATAATAATATTGTAGTTAATGCCATCTAGTTCCCTTTTATTAGAAGAGACTGAAATAATGTGCGCTTATTGGGTTTTGCACTAGACCGCATTCATTACTCTTCTCAGTTACATAAACTGTCCTTAAAAACACTGCAAAGACACTCACAGAAATTCATTCCTACATTATTTCAATAATAAAAATGATTTATGAACAATCTGATATGTAAATATGCAATCGGTTGCTGATGTTAATCTTTATTAATTAACTTGTTTTACTTGTTGAGCTTAATTTTGTGCATTTCTAAATATATAAATTACTGCACTCTGCTAAGAACTTAAAATAATTTAAAATTGTGTAAATTCAATACTCCCATTCAAAAAAAATAAAAAATATATATATTAATACTTCCATTTGAGTCTCGATAATGAAAAATATTTGGTAAAGAAAACAGATCTAGTTAAGATTGATTGTTTAATGCATCTGTTGTGTGTTTGAACAGTCAGACTTGTGAAGAAATGCATCACTTATGCTGAGCCAACTTTCTACAAAAGAAAAGCACAATCGGTAAATTCATTCAATCTGGGTTTAGTCTCCATGTCAATTCTATCTATCGTTAGGGTATTAAATCGATTACTGTAACTGTATTCATTTCTTTTTATACGGTATCTCATTCAGTTTACGGTATGTCGGTAGTATCCAATGTAACAGAATTTGTTTGTATTGTCACATGGTGCTATGAGATTTGCATTCTCCAGCAAGATATGCAGTTTGCAGCAAAACGCAACACAACAGACCACATAGCTTGCACTAACAGGCTAGAAATTCTAGTGTGAAATTCCACATGCTATTTCACAGCCAAAGAAATTGGTTCACAGGGCTGTTCAAAGACAGCTCACCACTTCTGCATTTATGCAGTTTGAAAACTGGGGAATGTTTCTGTGCATTGAATTTTTTCTGTGCAGCTTGCATTACGTTTATATGTAGCATGCAAGCCATTAGACCCCGCGGCGGCGGGTGTGCAGTTCATTGTACAATACTCACAACATAGTACCGTAAGAGTACTTATTACTTACCAAGAAATCAAAGTTGGACCATTTTTAGGGGATATCTCTTTTTCTGATGGCGTGTTTTACTGGCACAAGGGCTGGACAGTAACATATCTAGTCACATGAGATCTACCAATAGCAAACCACAGCCTCTAATCAATACCCGAGGCACAAAAACTAGTAAGAGCCGCTTCACTCATATAAACTTCACAACTGGAAAGAAAATACTATTGCAACTTCTGTTTAATGGTGATTTCAGGGCACTTATTTCTCAGGCATTTTTTTTCTCTCTCTCTATTTAACATTCAATTTTTGAATGACTCAGTCTAACATTTTCTGATGTAAAGAGAACGAAAAACAATCCTGCACCCAGCACTTACATACATTACATTGTTTTTTTTAAAACTACTCATCATTGACCCCTTTACTAGAATTTATCACATTTTTTTTGTAGCTTATTTACTGTTGTTAACTTTTGTCTAACTTGTTGTAGAATTTATATTAGATAATCTGTTAGATTAGGATATATTTCAAACTCTGGCATATTTTATAGCTGTTGTTTCTAAATGTGCAATAATAATAATACAGTTTATTGGCCTGGTGATGATTAATAGGACTAGTCTTTTTATAACCCAAATGCTGTACATTTTCATAAGAGCAAGTACAAGTGAGAATGGAGACCCATGTGTAAATGGGTTCTAATGATGACGAGATGGATGGCAGAAGAACATAACAATATTGATGAACTGTTAACTATTAAAAAAAAAAAAACAATATCAATATAAAAAAATAAAAAATTAAATTTACATTGACTTCTTATGGAATGTTGAATTAGAACATTCAGTCAAACTCATAGCCTGTGAGTGCCTAAAATATATAAAATGCATTTATATATCTTGTAAACAAACTAATTGCATGCTAGGCTATTTACTTTATTTGCAGTTATGTTTATTAACCACCTTTGCATGTGTCCTTACAAAAATAGACCATCTTACAAAAAAACATAAACATATTTTGTCCAAAGCAAAACTACACCCAGGACCGTCCTTGGGGGTCCCCATGCTTTACCTCAGAACACGGCCCCCCCACTCCCTACCAAATCTCGCACCGGGCCCCGCATGAGCCTAAGAAAGGTAGATAAAAGGGCCTAACTTGTATTACATATTAAAATAAGTTTTGAAAAAACAAATAAATAAAAATAATGAACTAATAAAATGGAACTTAATTAAGTAATTTATCTTCTCTTTTAATAATTCTATACCTTAATTTGCATTATAAAAATTAGCGGCCCTTGCCTCCCCAATGAATTACTGTGCCCCCCATCTCCTTACTGACGTGATTGATTTCGAAATGTGTAAGTAAGTAAAAAAAAAAAAAAAAAAAAAAAATTTCTACCATCGCACATACGAAAGCCAGTCCAACTGCACGCGATCGCAGATTGCACGAGCTTCCCACCCAAAAAACAACCCTACACCCCCGCCCCAACCAACTCCCCCCCGCGCCCATCATGAAACTGATATTTAGGCCTTGACATTTGTTTTCGTTGTCAGTTTTTTTTTTTTTTTTTGACTAAAGTATTTAAAAAAAATAATCTCATTCTGCCTCAAAGTAACCTTCGTGCTAATAGGAACGCAAATATTTTCTGTCTGGATGCCTCATTTTTACTATTATAATTTTTTGTTATTATTATATCTTGTGTGATGTGTTTTTTTTTTTTTTCACATTTATTTATTTATTTATTTTTTTTTTTTATAGAAAATTGAAGAGGAGACTCACGTAGAGTATGCATCTGTCACCATAAGAAGATGATCAAAGCATTTTCTAAGTACCAGATCCAGCTGTGTGGATCACTCTCACTTAAACCTTTGTATTAAGTCTATTGTTGAGTTTTGGGATTTGGTGAGAATTACCACATCATTCATTAAAAATTAATAAAGACAACGTGATATCAAACCCACAATACTTTAGATTCATTGCTTTTCCGAACACAAATTAGTTTTATTTTTAATGTTCTATTATCTTTTTTTTTCCAAATGGAGTATTTTCAGTGGATAATGTAAACTGATGAAGAATATTAAACAACCGATTCATGTGTGTTTCTGGAGAACAAAAGTCTTATGTGTTTGGAGCGAAAGGGTGATTATGTGATGACAGAAAAACTATCCCTTTAAAGTGTCAAACTATGCGTGATGTACCTCCAAGTGCAAAAAACGTAGATGCAAAACTCATATCAGTTGAACTCATACTCTGTACAGACAGGTTTTTGCATGAGCATGTCTACTGCTAGACACGTGGTGTTTGATGTCAGTATTTGCGAGTGTGTCTGAGTTGTTAGGAGTGTGTCTCCTGCCGTGACAACGTGTGGTTTGGATGGTGTGTTTTTTTTTTTTCCATTCCTGCTCATGATAAAAAAATCTCACAGTTTGACTTCTACTTACAGAAAACATCTTAAAATACAACTGTTGATGTACAACAGTTTTATACAATAGTTCAAGAAACCAATAAATAATCAGTATTGAGAGTTTTTGTCCTATTTTGCTAACAAAAATTAAAAAAATTAAAAAAAAAAAAAAAAACACGAACAGTTTTCCAATAAAACACCCATACTGGTATTTCATTCTTTGAATTAATTTTTTTTTTTTTTTTTTTTTTTTTTTTGAACACACTGTCAAACTGTCAGTTATATTCATGATGAACTGTTCATTCCCCCATTTATAAAAAACACACGTATCACTTGTCAGATTAATTAAATAATTCTATGATTATCTTACTAAGACTTGCCTCAAAACTACTGGTGAATTTCCTTATAACCAATGTATTTTCCACTAATTCTTCTTACGCAAGTTTCCCAAAAATACAGCAAATCAAAAAGAGATAAGAAAATTCACACATAGTCCACAATTAAGATTATTAAATACAGGAAATCAAGTGAACAATAAACAATCTTTCATTTTGCTGAATCAACAGTTCTTGTTTGATCAGCAGAACAGTTTTATGCAGTCAAGAAGATGAAGCTGCTGAACTCCGTAATGTTAAAAGATGAGTCAAAGACAGATGTAGACAGAGATAAATCTCACCTAAGGGAAAACTTGATGGAGTTAATGTCCAGACACAAACTTGAAAAATCTGAGGGATGATCAAAATCTGTAACTACTGCTCTTCATGAATTGTCACCTTGATGAAAAAAAAAAAAACTTATCCAGGAACAAAACACTGCTGATGGAGTCTGAAGGGGTGATGGTAATCATTAAACCATTGTTTAAATAATGACAACATTTATTTAACAAAAATATAGGTTATAAGTGTAGTAGTGGTTTTTAATATTTTAGTATTGTGGGTTACTAAAAGGTACTTTTTGGTTGTTTACTGTTCAAAAGAGCCCACCTTAAAGTCTTTCACGGGTGCCTTCCACTTCTAGACACACACTTGCAACCTTGCCTAAGCACTTCCTTCTTGGGGAATCCAAAGGCTCTATTTTGAAGTGCGCTCCACTTCCTCAAGTGGATGAGAGATGTTTATATAGGACAGACCCTCGTCCCTTTCGATTCTTGACAGAGTGCACGAGTACACTGTGTACACTTCAGAGAGCTCTGTATACCACAATGCAACAGACTGTGACGTCAAAACATCATGCTTAAGTTCCTCCCACACTGCACAAATCTATATGAGTATGAATAATTTGGGATTTTCTTAACTGCACAATACTCTGTTATGCAGTCATGGATTATTTTGATAATGTTTGTATTTTGAGTTGTGTAATTTTATATATATTTCTCCAAGTATATAGAATGGTGCATCAAATTCATAAGAAATAAAAAAAAAAGAATGTTGTGGCCAAAGGTTTTTGAGAATTACATAAATACTGGAAATTGGAAAAGTTGCTGCTTAAGTTTTTTATAATAGCAATTTGCAGTATACATCGGCATCCAAATGTTATGAAGAGTGATCAGTATGAATTGCATAAGTCCTTCTTTGCCATGAAACATTAACTTAATCCCAAAAAAAACCCTTTCCACTTGCATTTCATTGCTGTCATTAAAGGACCTGCTGCTGAGATCATTTCAGTAATCATCTTGTTAACTTCAGGTGAGAAATGTTGACGAGCACAAGGCTGGAGATCATTATGTCCAGGCTGATTGGGTTAGAATGGCAGACTCTTGACATGGATTAAAAGGAGGGTGATTCAGCGTTGAAATCATTGTTCTTCCATTGGTTACTTCCCAGATGGTGACCCAGTGCAAAAAAAATGCGTGCTTGCAGCCATCATTGCATTGCAATAAAAATGGCTTCACAGGCAAGGATATTGTGGCTACTAAGATTGCACCTAAATCAACAATTTATACATCAGGTTCATCAAGAACTTCAAGGCAAAAGAGGGCTTCAATTCCTTGTAAAGAAGGGCTTCAGGGCGTCCAAGAAAGTCCAGCAAGCGCCAGGATCGCTCCTAAAGAGGATTCAGCTGCGGGTTTCGGAGTGCCACCAGTGCAGAGCTTGCTCAGGAATGGCAGCAGGCAGGTGTGAGCCGCATATGCACGCAACAGTGAGGCGAAGACTTTTGGAAGATGGCCTGTGTTAGTCAAGAGGGCAGCAAATAAGCCCACTTCTCTCCCAAAAAAAACATCAGGGACAGATTGATCTTCTGCAGAAAGTATAGTGAATGGACTGCTGAGGACTGGGGAAAAAGTCCTCATATTCTCCGATGAAGCCCCTTTCCGATTGTTTTGGGGCATCTGGAAAAAAGGCTTGTCCAGAGAAGAAAAGGTGGCCGCTACCATCAGTCCTGTGTCACGCCAACAGTAAAGCATCCTGACACCATTCAGGTGTTGTGGGGTGGCTTCTCATCCAAGGGATGTGGGCTCACTCACAATTTCTGCCCATGAAAACACAGCCATGAATAAAGAATGGTACCAAAAGACACTCCAACAGCAACTTCTTCCAACAATCCAACAACAGTTTGGTGAAGAACAATGCATTTTCCAGCACGATGGAGCACCGTGCCCATAAGGCAAAAGTGATAACTAATGGCTCGGGGACAGAATGTTGAAATTTTGGGTCCATGGCCTGGAAACTCCCCAGATCTTAATCCCATTGAGAACTTGTGGGTCAATCCTCAAGAGGCGGGTGGACACAACAAAAACCCACTAATTCTCTGACAAACTCCAAGAAGTTTATTATGAAAGAATGGGTTGCTAATCAGTCCAGGATTTGGGCCCAGAAGTTGATTGAGAGCATCCCCCAGTCGAATTGCATGAGGTCCTGAAAAAAAGAAGGGCCAACACTGCAAATACTGACTCTTTGCTTAAATGCCATGTAATTGTCGATAAAAAGCCTTTGAAATGTATGAAGTGCTTGTAATTATATTTCCAGTAACATCACAGAAATAATAACTGAAAAGTATAAAGATCTAAAAATCAGTTTAGCAGCAAACTTTTTGAAAACTAATTTTGCTGTATGTCTTTGAGTCTCAAAACGTTTGGGCCACGACTGTACATATATATAACACTGACACACGCACTTATGAAGAGTTCAGATGCAAAAGCCTCTCTCTTGTCATCTGAAATTTTCATTTAAAATTAGCATTTTTATGTAGCTCCTATATTAGTTTAAATGTTTTCACCTTAATGGCATAGAAAAATGTACCTATGCATTGCCATTACAGTAAAAAGTACTGAACCTAACATAGGAGCCCTGATAAAAATTGTAATTTTAGAAGAAAATTTCAAAAAGCACTAAGAGGCCTTTGCATCTGAACTCTTCATATATTTATATATAATATAGTAATTTTTGAGCATAGAATACAGTTATAAAGTTATCTTTAACATAAAACACAATATATACACTGAACAAAATTTTAAACGCAACACATTTGTGTTTTTGACCCCATTTTTCATGAGCTGAACTCAAAGATCTAAGACTTTTTTTCTATGTACACAAAAGGCCTATTTCTCTCAAATATTGGTCACCAAATCTGTCTCAACCTGTGTTAGTGAGCACTTCTCCTTTGGCGAGATAATCCATCCACCTCACAGGTGTGGCATATCACGATGCTGATTAAATGACATAATTAGTGCACAGGTGTGCCTTAGGCTGGCCACAATAAAAGGCCACTCAAAAATGATGTTGCAAGTTTTTGAGGGAGCGGGGAATGTCCACCAGAGCTGTTGCCCGTGAATGAATGTTCATTTCTCTACCACATAAGCCGTCTCCAAAAGTGTTTCAGAGAATTTGGCAGTACATCCAACCGGCCCTCACAACCGCAGACCACGTGTAACCACACCAGCCCAGAACCTCCATATCCAGCATCTTCACCTCCAAGATTGTCTGAGACCAGCCACCCGGGACAACTGCTGCAACAATCGGTTTGCATAACCAAAGAATTTCTGCACAAACTGTCAGAAACCCTTCCCATCACATGGAAGCTCCTCTGCATGCTCGTCATCCTCATCGGGGTCTCGACTTTGACTGAAGTTCGTTGTCGTAACTGACTTGAGTGGGCAAATGCTCACATTCAATGGCGTCGTGGCACTTTGGGAGAGGTGTTCTCATCACGGATGAATCCCGGTTTTTCCACTGTACTGGGCAGATGGCAGACAGCGTGTGTATGGCTTCGAGTGGGTGAGCAGTTTGCTGATGGTCAGCATTGTGGACTCGATCGAGGTGACAGCCATGGGTGGCAGTGTGGGTTATGGTATGGGCAGGGCAAGCATATGTTATGGACAACGAACACATATGCATTTTATTGATGGCATTTTGAATGCACAGAGATATCGTGATGAGAATCCTGAGGCCCATTGTTGTGCCATTCATAATCCATGACCATAACCTCATGTTGCAGCATGATAATGCACTGCCCCATGTTGCAAGGATCTGTAATTCCTGGAGCTGAAAAACATTCCATTTCTTGCATGGCCAGCATACCTCACTGGACATGTGTTTGGGATGCTCTGGATCGGCGTATACGACAGCATGTTCCAGTTCCTGACAATAATCCAGCAACTTCTCACAGCCATTGAAGAGGAGTGTGGACCAACATTCCACAATCAACAACCTGATCAACTCTATGTGAAGGAGAATTGTTGCACTGCTGCATGAGGCAAAATGGTGGTGGTCACACCAGATACGACTGTTTTTCGGACGCCCCGCAATACAGTAAAACTGCACATTTTAGAGTGGCCTTTTTATTTGTGACCAAGCCCTAAGGCACACCTGTGGCAATAATCATGCCTGTCTATAAACCTCAGCATCTTGATATGCCACAGCCAGTAAGGTGGATGGATTATCTCGGCAAAGGAGCAGAAGTGCTCAATAACACAGATTTAGACAGATTTGAGAGAAATAGGCACAAAGACACAAAGAATGCAGTCAATGTGAGTAAAATAAAAGTTAATTTTCACCACTTTTCTACTGAAATGAAATGAATGCAGATTCTGTTGAAACAAACGTGTTTAGTCCCTATGTCGACTCTATTGCCATGAAAAGTGGAAGTAAATTTGTCCACTGTCTACAGAGCCAGTGGGTGGAGTTTGATGTCCAGCTGTCCCTTTCTGGAGCAAATCAGTGGAACTAGAAGGTCCAGCCTTTCCCTAACCCACAGTGTAAATTTTTTTTTGATTTTAACAGTAAAAACCTGTTAATTGATTAACAGTTATGTTTTCCATACTATATATGGTGAATAAATGTAATACATTTAATGTAATATTACAGTAAAATACTGTTAAAAACATGTTTTTGGAACTGAACAAGAAAAAAGGCGTAATTGTTTTTAATTTACAGTGAAAATTGTAAATTGACACTACCCTACCAATTCCCTGCAGATGGCATGGCATTCAGCTATTTGATTTTGATTTTTTTTTTTTTGTAATAAACTGTTTCTTCTTAGTTTTTTTTTCTTCTTATCAGTTTGTGTATATTAGGGTTTTATCTTACATCTAATGTGTTTAAATTAATGTTTTATTGCATTATTTCAGTATCACAGTGTCACCATGATGGGGATTAGTGTTTATGTGAATGACACTGTATGCACCTTCTATATTATAATTATATAATATTACATCAGTTAATGACAATGAGGTATTTTATTGTGAAATTTAAGTTAAGTCTGTAAAACCTAAAATGTTGCCACCATATTTTTTACGGTTTAGGGTCTGGCAACCACAGCTGCCAGTTTGTTACCGCAAATGTCACAGATTTTTTTTTTTTTTTTTACAGTGCAAAGATGGGCAAACTCGGTCCCTGGAGGGCCACTGTCCTGCAGAGTTTCACTCCAACCCTAATTAAACACCACCTGAACCAGCTAATCATGGTCTTCAGGATTACTAGAAGGCTACAGGCAGGGGAGTTTTGAAGCCCTGCTTTAGGAGCTTTCAGGTGTGTAACCCAAGACTGCTTGCCCACTGAAGCTATCTGCCCTATCTTCCCTATCCCTAAACCTACTTAAGCTACACCTCTTTACAATATCAGACACAATAAGCTCTGATGGATACTTTGGTAAATGTAACACAAGGTGTGTGGAACATCGCTCTATAGTGCTCAAAGCAGAATTTCACATCTCTCTAAAATGCACAACTTCTACCCTGATACAGTAGCACATAGATGCTGCTGTTCTTATAGGATTCGTTAATATTGCCTGTTTGACCAAACACCACTGCTACTTTGAAACTTAACGGAATCAGAAATATGCATTTTTTTTCCCATTCTTCGTCAAGTTCTTGTAATCTAAAATTATGTATTTGTCCTCTTAATAATTTTGACATGCATGTAAAGGTGATTGTGGCCATTTTATTTATCTCTTTTTTTTTCATGTATTGATTTTAAAACTTTGAACTCAAACTAAAACATTGAAGTGTAACTATAATTGCTCAGGGGAAATGTCACTGTATTTTTTTTTTCTACAGATCATAATAATTGTGTGTAGAGAATGTGTCTGGACATCATAATGTAACACATACAAACAAACAGCAAGAAGAAACAAAAACATATACACAAACAAAGACAAATAATAAATGATAAATGATAAAAAGGACAAGCAGTAGGACAGAACCACAAGTCGCAGCCCGGAAAAGGAAAACACTGTAGAACACACACAAACCGACACCGACATGAACGGATCCAGTCCTTCTCCCTGTCTCTTTATTAGAATTTTTATTATTACTTTCGTTTTACTAAAATACAGATATATAACTCTATATGCTATAGGCTACTTCTATTCTTATGTATATTTGTGTTAAATGTCTTTTTCAAAGTGTTTCTATGCTTTGGCAATGTAAAAGACTTTTTTTACCATGCCAATAAAGCTACTTGAATCTTGGATGGCCTTCTCAGCTGCCATAGTTGCAACTCTTTCGTCATCAGAACAGGGTGTTCAACACACCACCGTTTTCATTTAAAAAACATTTTTGCACCGTTTTTGTTGTGACGTCTGTGTGATGTCTATGCCTCATCTACGCCTCATCTGCGTATTAAATTGAATGAATAGCAGAATAAAAAAATAAAATAAAAATGAAGATGTCAGTGAGATGTTTCACTTGAGACGAGTGCATGTAAAACAGCTCATTAGTAAGAGACTCCAAGATCAGAAATATATGGGTCAGATAAGAAAAACATCCAAAATGTTCAGTGTGTGGTGCCGTGTCTCCAGGAAATAATTCAATTAAAAGTCAGACATCATATAACTGATGCAGAGGTATACAAAAAATAACAAAAATTATGACTTTATTCAGGATTGTCTTCTCTTCAGGGTCTGTTGTGAGTGCGACTGCTGTGACTGTTGACGTACTGACGCTGCTGACGTGTTGGTCTGGTGCGCCAAAGATAACAAAGGAAAAAAAAAAAAAAAATAAACACATCAGCACGCGTCATACCTCAGTGGCGTCACTCGCAGTGTTGTGAACGTGCTCACAACAGACCCGGGAAGAGAAGCGCAAAATGACTGAATAAAGTCATATTTTTGTGTTATTTTTGGACACCAAAATGTATTTCGATGCTTCAACAAATTCTAACGGACCCCGCTGATGGTCACATGGGCTATACTTTGATAACGTTTTCTTATTACATTTCTCTGGACATGGGCAGTATACCGTAGCATTACATTTTCAATGGAGGGACAGCGCAACAGCTCTCAGACTAAAATCTAAAAATATCTTTAACTGTGTTCCGAAGGTAAACGGAGGTCCTTACGGGTTTTGGAATGACATGAGGGTGAGTTCATTAATGACATAAAAAAAATTTTTCTTTAATATTTGGACGGCGAATCACTAACACTTTAAATTAGGGTTATATTATCCTTTACAAAAAATATGGTTTGTATTATAGTTAAAGAGTTGTAGGATAATAAAAGTAGTATAAAAGATAGTATAATAAAGAAGTGTATTATGGTTAAAAAGAGTGTAAAATAATGTACAAAAAACAGATGCATTTGCTAAACAATAAAAGCAACTGCAGCCTCCAATTCTCCACAAAATATTTACTACTGTTATTGTTCCTACTATAAAACCTATAAACACTCCTTGTTTCCTACTAAACAATCCTAATGTGAGGCCTTCTTTAAAGAGTGTAAGATCATTTTTTTAATTTCCTTTTTAAAAAGGGACAGTTGTGTCTGATTTGTAAATGTCGTAACAATTACTATAATAACTGTTACTGTTGGCTTGCGTTTCCCTATTTGTGTTATATTATTTATTTATTTAGTATATAATTTATTTACTTTTTGCAAGAACAACACCCATAAGGTGTGCCTGTGTTATAAATTGCCTGATATGGCATTACTACATGAGGGAGGTGTGCTAGAAATAATGTATTAGAACGACATCTACTGTCCAAACTAGGGAATACACCTTTCAAACTATCCATGAAGCGAATGCTCAGATGGTTAGGTGTATGGCATTATCACATAAACATAAAAAATATCTTTCAAGTTAATTTTGCTTGTTTCAGAAAGTTAATGCAAAGTTAAATAAAAAACACGTTTAAAAATATTCTGCTCAAAGGCCACAACATAAAATCTTATTATTCACAATCACAATTATGAAAGTGAAAGTCGTGACATTTGGTGGTTTTTAATGGTGCTCTGCATTTAACATCCATCCAAGTGCAACACACACAGCAAGGAGAAGTGAACACACCGTGAAAAAGGAGCACCACTCAGAGCAGTGGGCAGCTACTGATCTCAGCATCCCGGGGGAGCAAGACACTGGGGGGTTCAGTGCATTGCTCAAGGCACTTCAGCTATGGGTATTGAGGGTAGAAGAGAGCGCTGTTCATTCATTCCCTCCCACCTACAACTCCTGCAGCACCAAGACTTCGAACCAGTGACCTTCAGGTTACAAGTCCAACTCTCTTAAACCATTAGGCCACAGCTGACAGACTCTAAAATTAAAACACATTTCACCTCAAATAATTCAAATAAATAAATAAATACAAATCTCATAGGTTTCTACAGTGACGGTCAATTAGAGCAACTGCAGCCAGCAGCAGAAACAACAGAAACAGCACAGTAGCTGAAAGACAGACCTGAATCTGAAACACCTGAAGACAGACAGAAGTCTATCTAAAGATAAAAAAAAAAACAATTTTAACAATTCTGAATGATATTTACACCTTTCCACTTAGGTAATCAGTTTAAAGATAAATGGCGCCTTCTTCTGGTGAAAGCTTTAAAGATATGGGCAGAACATAATTGTGTGCAGCAGGAGATTGAGTGTTTGCAAATACATAGTAATTATCTTTACTCCTTATGTTAATATTATGTAATTTACTCATTTCTTGTTCAAGTGAGATGTGCTAGAGAAAATTCTTTCTTTGTTTAACAAAATTCTGTCATTCTCTTTTTTGTTGGTTATTTTGTTTTCTTGTCTGAGTATTTGATTACTATAGTTTCTTAAACATAGACTCAAACAAAAGACTTTGTCATTCTAATTGCCTGCTGATTTATATACAATGTTGGAAACAGTTGTTGCTGCTTAATATTTTTGGGAACCTGTGATCACTTTTTCAGGATTCTTTGATTAATAAAAACCATTTAAAATAGAGTATTTTGATTTCAAATAAAAACTCTTTTCTAACAATATAAGTCTTTATTCATCACTTTTTATCAATTTAACATATCCTTGCTGAATATCCCAGGTTACGCATGTAACCATGGTTCCCCGAAGGGAACGAGACGCTCCATCCGAAAACGCTATGGGAATGGAACGCCCCTTCAGCGTGACTGGCTCTGAATAATCATGTGTAATCAGTCCCATGACTGGGTGAGACGTCATAGGCGGGTGACCTATAGTGACTCTGACCAAGAGGAAGCTATAAAAGCACGTGAGGTGTAGCGAGCATCAGCTACTAGGAATGAAGCAAGCTCTGGCAGGGTGGGATGCCGGAAGTATGGCCTTGAGACGCAGCGTCTCGTTCCGCTTCGGGGAACCATGGTTACATGCGTAACCTAGAGATGCCCCTTCAGAAAAGTCGAGCTGCGTCGAAAACGCTATGGGAACGGGAATGCCCACGCGCCGTCTTGCAAATCACTGCCTAGTGTGTATACGAGGAGCACAGCTAAGGCAAGATCTGAGAACAGAAGAGGCCTGGAGGGGCTCGCAGAATTAGACCATAAAAATCTGACAAACGTGAGGGGTGTTGGCCGCATCCAGCTGCGTTGTCAGATGTCCTGCATAGACACATCCTGCCAAGAAGGCCTTGGAGGCCACCATAATACGGGTTGAGTGACCCTTGACTCCCAATGGTGAGGGGAGAATCAGAGGACTCAAGGGTTTTAGGATGGGATCTCCTGATACAACCGCTTAGCATAAGCTTTCTTCTGGCCAGAGGGCCTCAGCACCACCGTTGTCAGATGAACACATGTAACCAGAGGAGTGTCCTGCCCACTGAATTGCCACAAGCGGGGAGCGGGTAGGCCGCAAATGGCTGCAACGTAGACCTTCAGGGTGGAGTGGGCGTCAACCCTGCAAGAGAGATACGAGAAGGGCCTCGCAGGAACTTCAGAAACACTGTACCAAGGCGGGCATTAACTGGGTCAAGCTGCAGTCTTCGCAATAGGACCGGTGAAAGGATCCACCTCAAGCGAGTACAGTTCTCTTCCCTCGGATGGAGGGAGTTCTGGATTGGAGGATGGTCTTAGCCAACCTCGGTTGAGAGACCAGAAGCTACGAGAGTGTGCCCCCCATAGGGGCCACACCCTTAACTTTCCATAGCTCCGGCGGGGGTGGAATATCGTGCTCCTCTGCCCTTTGAGAGGAGATGCCAAGAAACATACATACGGCGCCCGGCTCAGAACGGAGCTACTACATTAGAATGAACGGAACCCCGTCCCGGCAACTCTCAGCAGAACCGCTGGGAGCAGAGCGATCGGGGGAAAAGCATACAGACGAAGCCTCGGCCAAGTCTGCACCATGGCATCCAGCCCCAGTGGAGCCAGATGAGTCAGAGAGAACCAAAGGGAACAGTGCGATATCATCTGAGTCGCAAACAGATCAACTGACCAATATTCTCCATTTCGCTTCACCACCTCGGGGTGAAGCCTCCTTCCCCGGGCCTCGGCCCCTGCACTCAAAAATATAAAAAACATTTAAATTTCTACGGATTGTCTGCTCCCTATATTCAGAGCCCAGGAATGTGAGACTCTGCAAGAGGAGTTTGCCCTGGGATCCACACAAGGAATCGGGTATGCTAGTTTGTACAAACCGTGTGAGCACAGACCCGACCCCTTGGATGGTTGATATAAGAGACCCACGTTGTGTTGGCGGTGCGCACCAACACATGGTGACAACTCTTAAGTCTAGGAGAAATGTTTTAAGGCTTGAAGCATGGCCAGCATCTCCAGACAGTTATAATGCCTCCACAAACCGCAGGAGGGTAGGGTAGCAATCATGGACCACACCCAGCCGGGTGTGAGGGACGCATAAGTCGCTAGCGTCCACCGGCGACAAGGAGCTCCAAGCACCGGGGCCCTGAGACAAGAAACCAAGCATCTCCTCCACATGTTAAGGTGCACGTAGGACCCCTGCCGTGACCTTCTGAGTATGCGAAAGCGGTTTACCCTCGGGGGAGACAACACCTTGGTCTTGAGCCAACCAGTGTAGGGGTCTAATGTCAAAAAAACAGCAGGCAAGAGGTATCAAGTTGGACGCAGCTGCCATCAGGACAAAGCAGTCTAGAACTGCTTGAAAAGTGATCAGTGGGACCCGGCCTCTCGTCGTACTCTCGCACATGGGAAGTAGGTGAAACATAGGCTCAATCAGAACAGCGAGACATCTGTGCCATGCACCTTGGTCGAATCCCACACCATGCCCAGGATAGTGGTTCGGCTTGTACTGGAGAGAGCACACCTTTCGTGGCATTGGAAGTCTTAAACCCAGGTTTTTGTGTGATCGCGAGAACGACATCTCAATGTTTGAGTTCGAGCCACTGTGCTGAACTTTCGTCCCTGATCTGAGCGGTTTCAAAAGCATGCACCATCATTTCTCAAATTAGGACGCACACCCTTCCATCCTTCCTCGGAACGGTGACAGTACTGGCTGTAGGGACACGGACACCCATAAGAGAGGAGGGGACCTCCTGCAGTGCGACCTCTGTCCTCTGAGAGTTGTCTACGTCTGCCTTCATTACCAAGAGCCTGATCGGGGCCCCCAACATGCGTGAAAAAACAGAGGCCCGTTGAAATGAGGCAGAGGAGAAACCTAGTGGATTCTGTGGCCTTCAGCTCCAGTGTGCAGGACACACTGAGTGGACATAGTTTGGAGGAAGTTTTCACCGTGCAAATAGCACTAGTCTACTAAGGGAACCAGTCTCTCGAGGACTGGCCTTCGGTGTAATCAGCTACGTTTCGGGCAGTAAACTGAGAGAAGAGGCTAGACAGCAGGACCGATGCGCCCTGGAAAACATAGGCAGATGGTTGGCAGATCGATATTCTCGAGGGCACCTGAGAGGAGATGGGCACCGTGTATGCACGGTGTACACCGCTCTTCCCCAGAGGGGCCTCTGCCCTCCGAGGTCCTGAGCCACAGAATTCCCAGGACTTCCGTGTAAGCTGAAGTCTCATATTAAAAATGACGGTTACTCAGATCCACGTAGTCTGCTAGGAAGAACTAGACCAGAGACGGATCGGGGCAGGACCCACATGAAGCAACCCACCCTGGCAGGATGAAGGAATAGAACACCCATAGTAATGTGGACGTACAACGCTCTCAAATCGCGGGAGCAGGGCCCTCAAAAAGTACTAGGCACTTAGGCATCAGGACGTTACGACGAAGGGGCTAATCAAGCGGGAAATGACGGTTTCCGCAGAGCTTTGTTGAATGACACCCTAAAAAAGCTGATGATGCGCTAAAAACTCACGGTTGTTTTCTAGAGTCATGGTCGATAAGGACCCCCGCCTATTAAGTCTTGCCCATTCATGGGACTGAAATTCACACCATGGTTAGTTCAATAGTAGGCGGTCACGCTGAAGGGCGTTCCCAATACGTTTCGGAACGCAGCTCGAGTTCCTGAAGGGGAACTATTAATTTCTTTTCAATAAAAAAAATGAAAATAAATAAAAATACTGACCCCAAATTTTAAACTGTAGTGTATATGGTAACACTTTATTTTAAGGACCTATTCTCGCTATTAACTAGTTGCTTATTGGTATGTGTATTACTCGGAATATCGGCTGGGTTTATTAGTATTTATAAACAACATATTAATGCGCTTATTATACCTGACACCATATTTTAGATCCCCTGTTCAAAACAGGTTCCCCAGGCCCTAAACCATGCCTAAACTAAACAACTACCTTAACTAAAAATTTATTAGCATTACTAAGGGAAAAGGTATCGTGAATAGTAGAATCTCGAAACCGTATATAGTTTAGATAAAGATTTCTAATTTAATAAATGCTGGCTACTTTCTTATTGCATTCAAAGCATCCTGAAAAAAAGTATCACAGGGTTCCAAAAAACATTAAGCAGCAAGCTGACAAACCTGTTTCAACATTGATAATAAATCAGGCATTAGAATAATTTTTGAAGGGCATCACGTGACACTGAAGACTGGTCAGTACATGATAGCTAATAATTCAGCGCACTTTGTCATCTATGCTAGGCGGAAGAAGATAAATATTTATACAGTATATTGTAAAAATAAAAAAATTGATACTTTTTTAAATTGTAAAATTTAACAATATATTTTTTTTCACTGCCCATTTGGATCAATATAAAATGCCAGCGACGTGATGAGTATAAGAAATGTGTCTTGAACAATTAAATAAAAAAAAATAAAAAATTAGCAGTTTTTGTTGGTGCTGCCTGCTGTTGGTGATCTATAGTTTATAGAGCCAGACTCGCTGTGGTTTGTACATGTTCCCGTGATGGTCCAGAGATTCGCAGTCTGATGATCCAGCTTCAGCCTGTAAGCAAAACACCGAGAAGATTTCCAGATTTCGGCGGACCTCCAGTGACTAGATGAGCAGGCGTCGATTAGTTACATGGAAAAAATATTACCGCACTATCATTAAGATCATTTTTGGGTCCATTATTAGACCAGTACATAAATGTGATAATCCTCCTCCTTTACTGCGTTCATCTTCACTTCATTTGTCTCTACAGGCGAGAGCACACAACTTCAAACACAAAATGAAGTGATACAAGTGAGTTATATTATCTTAGGTCTTTCGAGTGTTGTGAGGAAAAGAAAATCAAGCTTGATAGAAAATTCAATGGAGAAACAAAATTAAACACGATGACTATACTGTTGATCTATGTCTCGAATACCTTTCCGCGTTAATGATTGACTGAGTGATGCGACTAAGTGAGGGATTAATCGTACAGGCCAGCAAAGAATAAAATCAAATGAGTATTACTGCATCTTATCTACACAAGCTATTACCCACAATAAAGTAAATTAATTGGAGGGACAAAATATTGAATTTAAATCAAATATTCGCTAGTGGTAAACACCACAATGGATAGGCTTCCGCAAAAGAAAAACAGTTTCTATACAAACTGCTCTGTGTACCTAGGACAAATCGTTCAAACACGACACTATAAGCATAACCAGTACAGTGTATCACTATGTGCACAGGTTTTCTTCCACATAAATTAAAGACCGAAGACCCGAGTGAACAACTGACAAATCTTCTACCTGTTTATTATGTTACAATCTAGTACAGTGTACCCAAAAAACATAATGCAAAACACATGAACACTTTTAACAATACTACTACACGACTACTATTATGAGTGAGCGAAGTCAGGTGGTCAAAACAACCAACACACATAAGGCAAGTTCTCAGTCTGCTAGTTAATGTGAGTTCCGATACAGAAGCTCTGAAACGGGAGTGTAAAACAAACACATATACAAACAACAAACACAAGCTGTGTCATTTTTGCTTCAGCTGAGCCTCGCCTGGAACATTTGTGGTTGGTTGATAACAGGCAAATGCGGGAGCAGGAAGTCCTATTGTGACTGGTTTGCAAAAAGCAAACGTAAATCACCCTCCATTGTGCACTCGATAATAGGGCCTAAACTATGTTTTGGGACCCGTTTTAAAATTGCTGCCCCTCAAATATTTCAGTAGATAATGGAAATATGTATGTATCGTATGCAGTATTTATTCAATGCCAGAAACTAAACATTTGGCCCCTAGCAAATAACACGTAGGCTACTTGGACAATGATTAAAGTAGACAGACAGATTATGAAGTTTATTAATTAATATTTGTTTTCATGTTTGTGGATTTAATTTTTAATTGCAGCCAAATGCTCTCTGAATGATTTAAACCAGTACTCCTCAAACCCACCACGTGTTTGTCATACACTCCTTTTGGGGTCTTGCAGTCTCGGAGGCTGAGTATGAGCTGATGAGTTGGAATCAGGTGTGTTTCCAGCAAAACAGAGACGTTCTCTAATGTATGTTCTTTGGTTGCCATTTGGTTATTTTTGAGCAACCAGACTCGAAGAATGTATACAGGGAACCAAATTAATTAGTTAGCTGGACTAGATGAAAGAGGTTTTGCAGCGTTTGAGAAGCACTGCCTAATTCATTTTCAATCCAATGCAATTTTTATAATGTGTAAAAATAATTAAATTTCCACCAGAGTGGCAGGGGCGCCCCAAGGGGTGGCCAGGGGTGGCCACGGCCACTCGGTATAAAACCCTAGGATGACACACCCAATTAAACAGTCTTAAAATGGACCAGATG
>NC_056618.1:20670965-20677114 GCF_018340385.1 Cyprinus carpio
GTTAATGTCTTTTCCTTGAATAATTTTGTCTTGTTGGGGTTTGGACACTGTTACTGCAGCAGGTGAACAAACGCCTACCGTATGCTTGTCCCGGAACTGCAGTAGATAGATTATAATGTGACCGACGATAGTGGAGCATTGAGTCCTGGCTTGAAGTGCTGCCGACTGGTTCGGTGTCTTACCCATGGGATGTAGAGGGGCACTTATTTGGTCGTTTGGACTCGGCAGCATGATGAGGAGCGTAGGAAGACTGACTACAAAAGGGTGGAGTAGAACGTGGAGCGCAAACCGCGACGGCATTCCTCGAAGATGGCCATTTGCGCTTCGAGAACCTTAACAGTATCTGAAGGCTTTGACAGCCTGACAAAGTTGAGTATTGGCATCGACAAGCACGTAATTGGTCGGAGGTTGCGATGCCTGGCCGAGCATGTTTTTCTTACTGTTCGGGGAAAGAAGATTTAGCTTACCTCTTCCGTCCAAGTTTGTTTTTGATTGCCCTGCGTTTCTGCAATGACTGAGCTGTATCTAGGTGACTTTGGGTGGGGACCCAGACGTGTTAATGCCAGAAGGAACAGATCATCTCTGTTGATGATCTTGTTTGATAGGATGCCGCGCCGCCTGGAGTGTATGAACAATCCTTTCTGAAGACCACTTGGGTCCATGGAGAATCGCGGTTTTGGAGACGAATGCTCACGCCTGGTCGCCGCCGAGATGGTATCGCAATATCGTCATCTGATTCAGAGTATTCACAAACTACGACAGGTTGCTGTGACATTTTGGTTTTGGCGTAGACGCTGAACGTCAGCGGCAGTATCTGCCCGACCACAATGAGATGCAAATAGTGCTTTTTTATATACCTCGTGTTGAGATCCATTGGTTTAGACCTTAATTAGAATGTGACGTGTCATTTAGTCCTTCCTAAACAGACTGCAGCTTACGCTTCCATTTTTCACTCATTCTAGGGGGTAAGTCCCCATTTTATTTAATGTTTGGGAGGGAGTGTGCATCTTCCACTGGATGTCCTGGGTGAAAAGAAATTTGGAGGAGAGGGATGCCAAAAAATTTAGATGAGTGGGTGAAGATGCCCCATACGGTCATTAGGCTAAGACTGCTTTGCTTCATGCAGTCACCGCAAACGGCCTCTCAGAGACCAAAAGAAAGTGTGCTGGCTACAAGTCCCTCTGGAGCATGAGTAAAGTGCCTGGTGACCTGTGTTGTTACTCACGTAATCACAAACATAGCAGCAGAAAAACATTTTTGAACGTACACCTTATGTTGTATTGCGGCAACCAGAATCAACTCAGACATCCTAGCATTCACTGTTAATGGCCTGAAAAGGGGGTCCAACGCTAGGTAGATACTATAGAGAATCAGATTCGTCATTGCACATTTCCTTTATCGACACCTGCACCATGACATGTAAGACCAAACCAACACCCGCAAACCAGTCAATTCTGAAACAGAGAGATTCCCAGATCTTGTTGGCCAGGGACAGCAGGAAATAACAATTGATCAGGAAAAGAAATGTACTTTGCAAGAGAGAAATATAACATAACACAACAAGATGTAGTTCCAGAAGTGGAGAGTTAAAATCAAGATCCAAAATCAACGTAAAAAAGGTAATAGGTCAAGGGAAAGCAATTGAAAATAGGTTGTGATGTGGAATTGTGGTATTAGGTTTAAAAACCAATGTATTTTTGAATAATGACAAATTTGTTTTTGTATTTCAAGTATGGGAGCAACTGGAAGATGTTGATGGTAAGGCAGGGGTTTAGCCGGAGGGAAGTTTGTAATGGACGTGTTTTCTCTATGGATTTTTTTTTGATGGGTTCCCGTATGTCAAGTGGAGATGCAAAGGGCATCTAGGGAGAAGCAAGGGTGTTACAATCAGAGCTTTGTGAGCATTGAGCTGAGAGTGGTCTTTTTGTTTTTTTTTTTTTTTTTTTTTGCTGAGCTGTTTCGGGACATTTTGTCCAGAAAGCTCTAAGTTTTTTGTCTGCTGACCTTTCCCTTGTTTTTGTTTCGTCAAGTTTTGTGTGTGTGTGTGCACGCTGGTGCATCTCAGTTTCTATTACTCATCTAAAGTCACTCTTCACTTTGTTCATGCAAGTCTGCTTGTCGTCTTCTCAATCTCTTTCTGGTACACCCTTATTAAACTGACTGCTACACAACTCATTACACACAACACACATCCACACTGATTTCAGGTTGATTGTAATGTCGCACTGAAACTTATTTGAAGGATGATTTAACAAAGAATCCTGAGTCATAAGAATCTTTTTTGAGTTCGCGTTATTGTTATAAAAAGTATTGCACATTTGGACATTTATGGAAGCTGTTAGCGTCTTTAGTACAACTCAAAGAAAGGTAACCTTGGTCTAAATTCATAGTGAAAGAGCAGTTTTGAGACCACGGTGTAACCATTCAAAGAGTTATTTGGATAGAATACTGCACTTTTGTTTGTTTTTTTTTTTTTTTTTTTCAGTTATTTGAAAGTTTGTGTTTGTTTATTTACCTTTCAATCCACTTGAAGAAAACTCAAATTCCAGTTTCCTAAAACAGAGAGAGAATAAAATCTGGTTTAGCAGTGAAACCTAACACCGATCACCTACCTTATTCACTTTCAGGGAAGCCACGGTGTTACATACCCACCCACCTAGAAGCACACAACTCCTAAATTCCTTTAAGTGTCAAAAACACATGACTTTTAATAACCTACACATTTTTGCGTATAGTGAGACGAAAAGCCGGGGACCAGGATTCTTGCACTTTTGTCTCCAAAATAGCTTTATATTTATATAAATGTATTTACTTTATATTCCCCTCTGTTACACAAGCTTAAACTGTTTGGGGCCCCTGCATGAACTCCACTTGATTTTTTTAAATTGAGCAAAATATAAAAGCTTTTTTTTTCCCCTTTTGTGTAAAAGAAAGGGGTCTCATCAGGGTTTTTGGGTTTTTTTAAAGACTAAAATCACCTTCACCTACAAACACTCAAAAACGCTGATCCCCCAACTCTCACCTACAAAATTTTGGCCAACCAAACTTTGTGAAAAAAAATAATAAAAATTTAAATTTAAACCAAAAACGGGTTTTCGGGTTTGATGAAAAATAAAACTCAGTAGAACAGAATTGTAAATTTGGCAGAGGGTTCAAACTGTGTGATTTTTTTTTTTTTTTCATCCCAAAAACCCTATAAAATATATACTGTACAACCATTTTTTAACCCAGAGCTCCTTTTTGGGGCCATAAAATTTACTTAAAAAAAAAAAAAAAAAAGATCAAGAAATTGTTTTTTTTTATTATTTTAAATTATTTTTTTTTTTTTTAATTCAGACCCTGTCCCAATGTAAAATATTTGGTCATGGGGGTTTGGGAGGATTTAAAACCCAAAATGAACAGGTTTAAATTTTTCAGTAGATGGTCTTTTTGGATCACATTTTTCCTTTGAACATTTTAAACCAAATTTTTCCCATATTTTTTTTGCTTGTTTTTGCTGGGGGCACCTTTGGGTTAATTATATTTTTTTTTCTTCCTTTTTTTTTTTTTTTTTTATGTAACGTTTTTTAATTGGCCTAAATTTCTATTTCCTGGTAAAAAAGAAACCTGAAAAAATTCAGATTAGTTTTTTTTTCATCTACTGACCCTTTTTTTTTTTTTTTACAAAATTTTAAATCAAATTTTCCCCAAGCTTTGTTTTGGTTTTTTTAAAAAATTTTTCCTCATTTTCAAATCTCATGCATTTTTTGGAATAACCATATATTTCAAGAAAAAAAAGAAAACCCTCCCCCTTAATTTTTAAGAAATTTTTTTTTTTAAAACCCCCTCAGAAAATTTAAAATGGAAAGAAGTCATAAAAATTCCCGGGAAAACAATTGGGTAGAACCCCCCTGCGAATTAAAGGAATTTTGACGCAGGGACCCGGGCCTATTCTTGATCTGTTTTATTGAAGAAGGGAATTTGTTTTAAGAATTAAAAAAATCCATAAAAATTAATTTAAAAAATTTAAATTAAAAACCCCTTAAACAAAAAATTTAAATTTTACGTACAAAAGGATTTTTAAAATAAAAATAAAGAAATTTGGGGGCTGTATGGGGCGTTTATTTTTAAAACAACAAACTGCTGATTTTAAGGTTTTAAAACCAAAAGCGCGCTTTAATTTGTCCGTGTTCATGTTTTTTCGGGTGTGTTTGGGTTTGCTGAAAATAAGGAAATACAGTCAAGGGTCAGTGTGGAGGGAGATTATTTCCTACAAAACTTTTTTTTAAACTGAATTTTTAAAAACTCTCTTTTAGGGAAAGGGAAACCGGGGGGGTTTCCCTATGGGGAAACGAAAAACGGGTCCTCTAGGGGCCCGCTAGGGGGGAACCCTGGGTCGTACCCGGGGTTTTAAGCAAAAATGAAAAAACCCAAGGGTTTGGGCCCGCCCGCCTCTGACGTCACAAACCGGGGCGACTAAAAAACAGGCCCCGGGGAAACACGTCATTCACTTCTTCGTCTGAAGTTTGGCGTCCAAACCCTGGCGGGAGCTAGGGGGACGCAGTTTTCTCTTTCCCCCTACTCGGGGAACCAGGGGTTACTTTCGAAATTTAACCCTTTCCCCTTTCCGGGGACTTCGAACTGGGCCCCTCTAGGTCCTATGGGGAACAGAAACCCCGCCGCCAGCTGAGGGGATGCGGGGCCAGAATCATTGCAAACCCCAAATACCAACTCAAACCTTTAAAGGGGAGTTGCCCCCGGGCCGTTTAAAAACGGCTGTCTGTGACAATACCCTTCGAAAAAGGGCCAAAGCTACATCCCAAATTTAAATTGTTGGGGGCCTGGGCCCCGGGGTGTGAGCAAAAGGGGGTTTGGAATCGGGAAAAGTTTCCCTTTTAAAGGGATACAGCTAGGAACCTGCATTTTAACAAAGTCAAACCGGTCAAACGGGGGCTACGTTTGGTTTTCCGCAAAAGCTTGCTAAAGGACTGTCTAAACAGATCTCCGGGTAGCAACCCGGGTTTAGATAGGTATCCGAGGTTTACGGGGTTGGAGTGGCGCCCAAGATAACGGGGTTTTTTAAACCACTCAAGAAGGGCACAAGCAACCGCGCGAACCCCTCCCCATATAGGATTTTAAAAAGAACGCAGAGTCCTAGCGTCCCAACTTACCCCGTGGGGAAATTTCAAAAAGGGGTGAAAAGACTTCACGTGCCCCCTTACCTTAAGGGGTTTTTAAATACTGTTCTAAATGAAGGGCTCTCGTGGCACTCTGATTAACACCCCCATAGATGGAATTGGTTTCTCTCAAAAAAAAATTTTGAGAGTCCTCAAATCGATCTGTGGAAATAATGCTGGAAACGTCTGGGAAAAACAGTGAAACCCTTTTCATATGGAAAGGGGGTCCTGAAACAGAGAAGCCCCGCTCATAGGCGACCCTTTTTGGAAAAGGGGGGCGCTGCAAACAACCCAAATCGCCCCCCAAACCCTTCATGTTGAGGGAAGCGATGCTTGAGGGGGTAAAACAAAAACACCTGGGTGAATGGACCCGGAAAACCAAAGGGCTAATCCCCTCAAAAAAGGGGAAAGAGGCCAGCGCGTAACCCTTACCAAAACAGGGTTTCAGAAAGTGCGCAGAGTCTTCGTGCACCTTACCATCCCTGGATTTTTAGAAAGTGCGCAAAGGGGTTTTACGTTCCCACTGACCACCATGTTGGTTTCAGAAGTACACAAGCTTAGCGGTGTAACCCCAAGGTTTTCCCAACATCGCAGAGGGCCTGACCGCACGGGGGAGGCAAGCTCAAAAATTTTTTAAAACCCCTAGCGGGGGGGGGAAACATCACCTGAGGCAGCATATCAAAAGCTTCTGTAAATGCCACCTTCACTTCCCGCTGGGTGCGAAAAGCACCTAACGGCCAGGGACCCCCCCCGGTACCTGGCCCCACATCCTGAAATTTCCCCGCAGTGCGTGCCAGGCCCCCGATTACAAGGAGGCTCCCGCATAAACCTGTGATCTCAGCCCCAATACCGGAACAGAAGCCGATTGGGTGGTGCTGACAGTGTTTTTGTAAACCTTTAACTGAGCACTGCAAAGGAAACTCACAGAGTTTATTAGTAGACACAAAACCCCCCAGCAATTTTTCACAAAAAGTATAAAAAAGAAAGGGGGTT
>NC_056618.1:20678114-20683282 GCF_018340385.1 Cyprinus carpio
AGGTGTGCTGCTCAGATCTAGAAGTGCTTTTTGTCAACTGCAAGCCGTTCTATTCGCCGCGGGAGTTTCACTCGTTCATTCTGGTGAGTGTTTACATCCCTCCGCAAGCGCACGTAAGCCTGGCTTTACAGAAACTCGCTGATCAGATCACAGAGACAGAACAACAACACCCAGACTCAGTTTTAAAATCATTCTTGGGGACTTTAATAAAGCCAATCTCTCCCGTGAAACGGCCAAAATACAGACAGCATGTTACATGTCCCACCAGAGACAGTATTATATTGGATCACTGTTACACCACAATAAAAGGATGCATACACTCTGTTCCACGAGCAGCTTTGGGACTGTCTGATCACTGTCTGGTTCATCTTATACCGACCTTCAGGAAGAAACTAAAATCAGCTAAACCTGTATTAAAGACTGTAAAGAGATGGACCAATGAAACAGAGCAGGATTTACAAGCTTGTTTTGACCTCACTGATTGGAGTGTTTTTGAAGCTGCTACCACCGATCTGGACGAACTCACAGAGACTGTAACATCCTATATTAGTTTCTGTGAGGATATATGCATTCCTACCAGGACTTATTTAACATTCAACAACAATAAGCCACGGTTTACAGCAAAACTCAGACATCTTCGTCAGGCCAAAGAGGATGCCTACAGAAATGGGGACAGAGTCTTGTATAATCAGGCCAGAAACACACTGAACAAAGAGATTAGAGTGGCTAAAGGACCTACTCTAAAAAGTTGGAAGACCAGTTTTACTTCCAACGACTCAACTTCAGTATGGAAAGGACTGAGAGCCATTACCAACTACAAGACACCATCCCCCTGCACTGAGCTAATCAACGACTTGCTAACGACCTGAATGAGTTTTATTGTAGATTTGAAACACCCCACATCCATTCTGATCATCTCTCTACACAACCGTTAACACCTCCTGCAATCCCCCTCTCCACACCTCCTGCTCTTCAAATTAGTGAAAATTATGTGCGCCAGGTCTTCAGGAAGAACAAAAGAAGAAAAGCACCAGGCCCAGATGGTGTTACACCAGCCTGTCTGAGAACCTGTGCTGACCAATTGGCCCCCATCTTTTCACAGGTCTTCAAAAGATCTCTGGAGTTGTGTGAAGTGCCGTCCTGCTTCAAACGCTCCACCATCATCCCCGTTCCAAAGAAACCCAAAATAACAGGACTTAACGACTACAGACATGTGGCTCTAACGTCTGTCGTCATGAAGTCATTTGAAAAACTGGTTCTGGCTTATCTGAAGGACATCACTGGACCCTTACTGGACCCCCTGCAGTTTGCTTACCGAGCAAACAGGTCCTTGGATGATGTAATCAACATGGGATTGCACTTCATCCTGCAACATCTGGACAAAACGGACTTATGTGAGGATCCTGTTTGTGGACTTTAGTTCGGCTTTCAAAACACCATCATCCCCAACAGCCCTCCAGACCAAACTGACCCAGCTCTCTGTTCCTAGCTCTATCTGTCAGTGGATCACCAGCTTTCTGACAGATAGGCAACAGCTAGTGAGACTGGGGAAATTCACCAACACTGGTGCCCCTCAGGGATGTGTTCTCTCCCCACTGCTCTTCTCCCTCTACACCAACGACTGCACCTCCAAAGACCCCTCTGTCAAGCTCCTGAAGTTTGCAGACGACACTACAGTCATCAGCCTCATTCAGGACGGTGACGAGTCTGCTTACAGACAAGAGGTTAAGCAGCTGGCTGTCTGGTGCAGTCTTAACAACCTGGAGCTGAACACTCTGAAAACAGTGGAGATGATCGTGGACTTCAGAAGAAACCCCCCTGCACTCCCCCCACTCACCAATCATGAACAGCACTGTGGCTGCCAGTGGAGTCATTCAGATTCCTGGGAACCACCCATCTCTCAGGACCTGAAGTGGGACATTCACATTGACTCCATTGTGAAAAAGGCCCAACAAAGGTTGTACTTCCTTTGCCAGCTGAGGAAGTTTAACCTGCCACAGGAGCTGCTGAAACAGTTCTTCTCAGCCGTCATTGAGTCTGTCCTGTGCACTTCAATAACTGTCTGGTTTGGTTCAGCTACAAAATCAGACATCAGAAGACTACAGAGAACGGTTCGGACTGTTGAAAGAATTATTGGTGCCCCCCCTGCCCACCCTTCAAGAACTGTATACATCCAGAGTGAGGAAAAGGGCTCAGAAAATCACTCTGGATCCCTCTCATCCCAGTTACCGCCCTTTTTGAACTTTTTCCGTCTGGCCGGCCGCTTCAGAGCCGCAAATACCAGGACAGCCAGGCACAAGAACAGTTTCTTCCCCCCACAGGCAATCTACCTCATGAACAGTTTAAATGTTTTCACCACTTATGAAAAAATGTGCAATATTCTTATATTTTCATTTGTTACCCAGCTCCATCCAAGTACATCTCTGGCATCTTACTCTATTCGAACCCATTGTCATCTATAGCACAACTGTTCATAAACAATTTATTTATTTGCAATTTTTTGTTGTTGTTGTCTCTGTGTACTGGAAGCTTATGTCACTAAAACAAATTCCTTGTATGCGTAAGCATACTTGGCAACAAAGCTCTTTCTGATTCTGATTCTGATTACTTTTCTCACTCCAGGAAAAAGAGTTTGTACGCATGGTCTAGAATGTTCGTATGGTGCGTTCATATTTATGGCAAGTTTATTTTTTATAAATCACGATATGTGCGTGAAAAATTGCATACGCATATTTCTATGCCCATTTTGTGCGTACACAATGTTTATAAATGAGTCCCCAGGTCTTATCAATATTTGACATGGATACTTCCAGTGAGGATCTATCTGTGTCTCCCTGCAACATACTCACATGTCAACAAAAGCAAATATAAACAATTGTAGATACAGATATGACATGACAGCTGACAATACATAGGTGTATAAACTTGAAAAACTATCTAATGTTTTTACTTTTACATAGTATTATGCACTCCAGGTCAGGGCCGGAGTGGGGCCACTTTTCAGCCCGGGAGTTTCAGGCCCAAGTCCGGCCCACTTTTCATTCCATTCCAAATTAGCACTTTTTCCAAATTGGATAAATGAAACAACAGTTCAGCTCTTACTATTGTGTAGTTTTTATTAATACCATAGGTCAACAAATAATGTAAAGAGGTTAAATATTAATTCACTTAAGCTGAGAAGTTAACAAAAAATATTCCACCATTCCACAAGGATAGGTTGATAAATTAACAAAAAGCTGAAATAAATAAATTAAGCATTTGAAATGTATCCCACTCTTTCCACAAAGAGGCATATTGAACTAATTTTTTACAGTTCGTCACAGTACAGTTTACGTTTACATTGCGAAATCAGCACCAACAGCACCTACAGCACTCAGTAGCCCCGCCTAAGCAGTGCCACTGGTTTCAGCCACTTTACATCGATAACCATGTCGTTGCTTGATAGACATGGTGGATTTTCCTTCTTCTGGTGCACATTACACATGAAAGCCTCCAAGTTGTCCTGACCACCAATGAGCTTCGTAGCCTATTTTCTTCACAAATTTTAAAGTTGAGACGCTTCTCTCACATGCAACCTGTGTGATGGACAAAGTCACAGAAACTTATATCTAACCCAATCACACGGTAAGCATCTGTGAGGAGGTTATACTGTGAGAGTATTAAATGGACACAAGAGAGGACTGTTTCAGTCTGTCCCACTGGTAAGCCAGGCTAGAAAGCTCAGTTTGTAATGTGCTAACAGTAGCTCTGTCATCAAACCTAAGCAAACATTTGCTGATTTCCTGGAGTGCTGAGTTAGCGAGCCCATTTATCTTTATTTCAGGAAAGGTTTTAGGGTCAAGACAAGCAAAATCTGAGGCAAGTTTTGCATTTGCTGAAAACCTCCTATCTATGCTACCCTGCCACAGTGTCCAGAATAAACATTTATGGGACATTCACCTCAAAGACAGCATCAGATGAGGTGCAACTGGTTCATCCTCTAAAAGCTCTCCTGGCATTCTTTTCTTTTTTCGAACACGCTTCTCTGAAAGTGCAGTCTGCACAAGTAGTTCATAGTTGTCCATCTCTTCCAGCTTTTCATTGGCCCATCTCACAAACTTATCAGCTGCCACTTTCACTCCTTCAAAGTCCCTGACATATTTTTTGAGGTTATCCTTTGTCCCCCCGTCAACCACCAGAACTCAACCAGCTGAGCTGACAAAATATCCATTCCATGGTGTCTGAAGGTACTTTGGAGAGGGGGGATGTATGTTGGAAAATGCGAAGGAAAGTTTGAGCAATGAGGATAATCTCATATTTCAGAAGATTTTCAATTAATCCCTTTGCTTTTACCCTCACTGTTGACTTCATACTTCCATCTTCCTCAACAGAGGCTAGGGTCAGCAGCAGGTCAACAAACAATGCATCCTGGGTTAACAAAAACACCATAGAGAGCCTGATCCTTAGCCCACCACCTGGTTTCCCCTATTGGGCTCAGTTGCCTGTGACGTTTGTCCTCACTTGTCTCTTCCCAAGTCTGCATACGTTTATAAGACTCCCTGAGGAAAACTGCCACATCATTTAGTAGTGAAAAGACAGATGCACTCTCTATGACACTTCCTGTGTGTCCTGCCATTACCAGATTTAAAACATGTGCATAACAGCAGACATGAATTTGTGTTGGAGACTGTTTCAGACCCAAGAATGCTGGAGAACCCTTTATACGGGTCCCTGCATATTTGCTGCTCCATCAGTGCTAGTTGCCCACACGAACACGCTGCCCATGTCAATGCCAGTTTGTCTAATGTGTGTTTCTTTTAGTAGCTGTGGTCAGATATTTTACCTGTGGATTTGTCACAGTTCACCACAGCACCCAACCGCTCATGAACCGACTACATCTGGTGACATATCTGACAATGAGAGCACACTGATCCTTTGATTGACATCTTGAGTTGTATCAATCTGAATCGAAAACGTCCCGCCTCTCTCTAACCCTCATCTGAATTTGTGCCCTTTAACTGACCCTGGCTGAGAGCGCCACAACTTTCCCAACAATGTCCTTTGATAGCAGAGTCACAAGAGGATCCTCTATACCTTTTGCACCAGTGTCATGATGCTTCTTCGCTTGTGCTCATTACCAACTGCTTAATGTGCTGTAGAAGCCACATCATAACAACTCAAAAGTATTA
>NC_056618.1:20684166-20697998 GCF_018340385.1 Cyprinus carpio
TGACGTGAAATTCAAATGTGCTCTCGCGCGTTGGCTGGCGCTGAGCCAGAGACAGGCGCGCGCGCTCCAAGCTGTCCTCACACAACTGTGTAAGTAACTTTAAAGTTTACTCTATTCTCTCCAAGTTCACCAGCCACCCCCCCCTCTTACTTTTATGTATTCGGGGAAGAAGTGGATGAATTCCCGTGGTTGTCAATTTTGATTCTTAAACAACTAAACACTTCCACTTTGCATCTATATTACCGAGCGGAATATCATGCGATTTCAATGACCTAAGAATCTAACAAATTTGTGCATATTTTTGAATCACAAAAGGAAAAAATGACATAAAAAGCAGGATCAATCATTCATTCATTGCAATCTGTTGTTGCTGCGGTAAGGGGGGGTGTCACGTTGACAAGCCAATGGCTCGTCACCATGGAAACCATAAAGTGACAAATCTAATAACGCGTTCGCCATGAAAAAACTCACGCCTGGGCGAGGGGGAGGGTGAGTCAGCCAGAGATATTTTAAAATTACGTTGTGAAAAAGGGTTATTAATACTTGTGTTAAATGGTTTTGCCAGTAAAAGTACTGTGATACAAAATAAAAAAACTATAATATAGTATATATATATATATATATGATATATATATATATGATATATCTTTTTTTTTTTTTAATTCAGTTTGTAATTTCCTGTCCCAGACAATTACGAGATTAACGTCAGCACGTCAATCACAATCAAGTTACGTACAGTACCATTCACGCCGAACAGCAAAGAGCAACACACAGTAGAACAATAATTATTCAGCAGGACACAGACATGCTATTAACCCGAGTAAATTCGGGTTTCTGACACGTTGAGAGCGCTATGATTAGCATGAGCGTTTAGTATAGTGTGAGCCGCTCAGACCTACTCGACTGGTTCCTTGATGGCAGAATAATGAACGCGTTCAACCCAACATCGTTGCGCACAGTTTACTCTCCGAGAGAGAACAGAGTGGCATACGCATAGCGGCTCGTGCCAGAATTGCTAACACTTGATTTGCCACGCCCCTCCTCACGTTAGACCAATAAAATTAAACTTTGTGTGCTTGTGCTTGGAGACTGGGCCAAATAAAATCGATTTGCATGTACATTTCCACGCGACTGGATGGGAAGTTGTTGTTGTATATTTTTGATATGTTATTATATTTTTATTACCCTCATAATGTCACCAGATGGTCGCCACCCAACCCTCTCTTTTTTTTTTTCTTTTTCTTGGCCCCCCTCACACAACGAGTAGTTTTTGGCTCTGTAACTTAACTGCGAATGATTTGTTTTTTACGTGAAGTATAGAGAAATATTAAGATATTACATAAAATTAAAATAAGAATATGTTACATAAAATATTGGTACTTTCTAAGAGCTTAATAAATTAATAAATATTAAAAAACAAAGAGAAAACGTCTCAAGGTTACGAATTTAAACCATGGTTCCCATGAGTAGGGAACAGACAGACACTGCGTCCTAGGGGTCGCTATGGGGGAACACCTCGTCGTGACCCGTGGCTGAAGCATACAAATGAAAACAAAAAACACCAACGACGTTGGCCGGCCGACAGCCTCTGACGTCACTACCGGTTGCGACTATAAAAAAGGCATCGGGAAAACACTTCATTCACTTCTTCGTCTGAAGCTTGCGTCCGGAAGCATGGCAGGGAGCTAGAGGAACGCAGTGTTCTCGTTCCCTATACTCAGGGAACCATGGTTACATTCGTAACCTGACGACGTTCCCTTTCAAGCGGAACTTCAAAAACTGCGTCCTCTAGAGGGTCGCTATGGGGAAACCGTAATACCCACGCCCGCCATTCTGAGGGGAGTGCCAGGCCAGAATCATGGCGAACACTAAGTACAAATCTACCATTTCAATGGGCAGTTAGCCCCGCGGACGTGTTAGACGGCTGTCTGTGACCATACCGCCTTAACGGCCAACGGCCTAAGCTACATACCCAACTTAATTGTTAGGCGCCTCGGCCGGAGAGCTCCTGAGTCCTAAAGGCTTGCCGAATCAGGAAAGCATTTCCTTAACGCTGCGGATACAGCTAGGAACTCGCATTTGTATACTAATGTACATAGCCTGTCACACAGTGGTACAGCTTTGCTTCCGCAAAGCTGCTGAAGGAGCCTGTCTCAACAGATCTCCAGTAGCAACACTGTTTAGAATAGGATCCGAGGATACATGGGTGGAGTAGGTGCGCCCAAGATGAACGCGTGGCTTTTACCAGCTCAAGAAAGGCGCCACGCCAAAAGCGCCAAGCTGCAGCGAAGCCCTAACCATATAGGATTTAGAAATGAACGCAGAGTACTAGCGTCTGCCGAATTACACCCCCCCCCCCCCCCAGTGCTAGATTTCCGCAGTGCTGCAAAGACTTCACGATGCCACTTACCATATCATGGATTTTCAATACTGTTCTAAGCGAAGGGATCTCATGGACCTCTGATAGAGCCGCTCATAGATGGAAGGTGCTCTTTAGGCTGCTCTCCCCCCCCCAAAAAAGTATGTTTGAGAGTCATCACCTCGATCTGTGCGAAATACTGCTGGAGCACCCTCTGGAAACACACAGTGAACTCAGTACTCATCTGAGAGAGAGAACTCCTGAATCCAGAGTAAGCACGATCATAGGCCGACCCTTATTGGAAAAAAGGAGGAGCGCTGCCTAACCTACCACGAGCAAATCTACGCCCGAATAGCCCTTCATGTTGAGGGAACGCAATGCTTGAAGTGTATAAACAAATACACCACTGGGCTGAATGCGCAGCCAAGGGGATCACCAAGCGTCTAATCATCTCAAGAAAGCGGAACGAGATGGCGTGAGCGCACGTAACCCCTTACCCTACAGCCCCGATTTCACAGAAAGTGCGCCAGAGTGCGCTTGCGTGCACACCTTACCAATACGTGGACCTTTTTAGAAAGGTGACCGCAACGTGTTCACGTGCACACTGACCACTATGTGGCTTTCAAAAGTATGCACAGAGCTTAGCACGTAATATGGTGCCCTACCATAAAGGTTCCTCAAGCCATCTGCAGAGGCCGCCTGACAACCGTCACGGGAGCAGGCCAGAAGCTCGAATTTATACCCCTCTTCGCGAGGGGGCGCGTACCTGATGGCAGCATATACCCAGAAGACTTCTGCTAATGCACCACCCTTACACTTCCCACTGGATGCGGAAAGCACCTAAGCGCGACAGGAGACCGACCCGTCAGAGGTGGACCGACGCCGGACATCCATGAAATTCTGCCCTGCAGCTTGCTGTGCCAGGCCTGATGAATCAGGAGGCTCCCCCACGCTGTTTACCGCCAGAAGGACCGAAGAAAGAAAGAAACTGTGATGCTCAGCCGCCCTAATACCGGAACATGAAGCCGGATGGCTTGGCATAGCTGACGATTTGTGTGTAGTAAACACCTGCTAACTGAGACCCACTGCAAAGGAAAACTCCAGAGTTTATTAGTAGACAACATAACCACCATGCAATTTACACATAAGGAGTATACAGAAAGGGTTATTTTATACTCACCACCCTCCTGCCGATGGAGCCTCCGCTACAGGAGGTGACTCCTTTTAGTCCGGTACCATCAGTAAGGTGGGTGCTATGAACATAGAACCAGCCAAAAACATTATAGACGTTCCAGCCATAGGCGATGGTTAGAGTTCGAGGTTTCCTCCTAACCTCGAGCGGGTTTGGAGAGGCGGACCGTCGGTTACAGAGGGGAATTAGGACGGGAGAAGGATAAAAGCAGAAGTAATAAATCCCTAAAGGCGATACGAGTAGATACCTCGTATAACTCTTTCTCCGACGCTCGCGCCTCTTTCTGGCTCGCTGCCTTAGGTTCTGCAGACCCCTTGTGGATCCCTTAGTTCTCTTCATTACGCCCGCTTGTGGGGAGGCGCGTGCGTCGCGATCCCTAGCCTTCTGTAACCGTTCCTCGATCCTCGCAGGTAGGCCCGGCCGGCCCCCTCTGTTTTCGGGCTCAGCCTGGCTTCGTGTCACGAGCCGATGCAGATCTGCCGACAGCATAGTGCTCCTTCGTTCCCCGAACTTCTAGATCCCCGTCTACCTGGACACTACCCGACCCGTCGCAGGCGAAACGTGGTCTCGCAGACGCGCCGCAGCCTTTTCTTTCCTCCCGCTGTCTACCGCTTTGTCAAGGGTCCATCCACAGATGTCTTCTGCACGACCGATGTGCCATTAGACCGAAGGATCATGAATTAGCAGCCGGTATAGTGGCATCCCTTCGTCTACTGGTGAGAGAGGTGGACTTCTACAGAAGGTCGCAGGTTCGAATCTCAGGTGGCTGGCAGGACGTTGTAGGTGGGAGGAGGGACCGGAGAACAGCGCTCTCTTACCCCCCCTTCAATACCCATGGCTGAAGGCCCTTGAAGACATGAGGCCTGGACCGCACCGATCAGCACCAGATTGCTTTCTTCCGGGTATGTATAGGCTGCGCCACTGCTCCGGGGCTGTGGTTCACTTCCACAGATGGGTCTGCAATCCGCCTGGAGTTTACCAGGAGCACTGGCCGCACTCAAATTATATCACGGGAGTGCCCTGGGTTTACCTATGACAAATGGTCACGACTTTCAGGCTTCACGCTTCACTGCTGTAGGTAGCCAGGAGAGAGGCCTGTGGTGCGCAGTGACAGAGCTCAGGCTAACCTGATCAGGAACACGTATGGGCATTGGCCTCCGATCAGGTCTGGTTTCAGCAGATCAAGTCTGATATGCCCTGGAAGCCTTTATTCGTACAAGTAGAGTACCGAGTGATTTATAAGTGGGCCACACACCAAGACTATGAGCGCTGCCTGCGGTATAGCCTTGCCATTGAAGCGCAAGATTGCATTGCTTTGAAGCGGGCTTAGATGGACAAGCGAGCGAAAGCATTAGAAGAGGATGTCTCCCCTCGCAGAAAGAAAGCTCTTTCTGCCATGCGCGCACATCCTTACATAGCCCGTTTCTTCGAGGCTCGATCGGCCTCGATGTCGGCAAAACTATTTCAGGCAAGAAACCGATGGTAGGATGCCGAAGAGAAACGGACCCCTCTTTCATTTCCTATTCGATCTCTGTGATGCGAGATTAGGCAGGAAAATGTACAGCGCTCACCTGAGCTAGGATGGGCTTATCGGCCAGTCGGAAAGATAACGCTCATCGAGGTTGCAGCATCCATCAAACTCCCAACAGCTCTACATACGCAGGGCAGGAGAATTGAAGAAGGCTCAGCCCCACCTGCTTCACACCATACCTCAAATATCTCCGACTTTCCTGGGTAATAAAAACCAGCAGCAGCACTAACCTCAGTATCAGAAAGTGTTAAAGATATAAACAAATCATCCTCACGGCGCTCCGCCTCTCTGTCCAGCGGCCATTTTGGAGCCTAGCGAAAGGGAAGTCCCTCTTTATTTAAACCATTCAGACAGATCCAACCTGAAATTCTCACGAGCTCTTTCTCTCCCCCCCCCCCCCCCCCCCCCCGTGCATCGCAGCGAGCGGGTCCTGAACCGCGGGAAGCAGAGTCGGCTGCCTTATTTTTTTTTTCGGAAAGAGAGCACGCAACGATTGAAGAGCGGACGCTTTTTTCTTTTGAAAAAATGCTCGACAATGACACGCAGATTGCTCTCCCCTCAAGACATCGACTGTGCGTTGCTCTTTACCCAAACAAAATACGTAAAGATCGTGGGTGTGTCATGGGGTGTCAAATAACGCCGACCCTGGAGGCATACCATTGTCTTAAACGCTTGCTGCTAGATTAGTCGCCATGATTAGCCAGAGAAATGAGCGCTCTACCCGGGTTCTTTCAGATGCACACGCTTCAAACAAAACAGTCCCAGTGAGAGCAGAAGAACGAGAATGACGATGCTTTTCACGCGTGCCGGTTTTACTTTTATAGTCGCACGCGGCGTTGAGTCAGCGGCCCCTGTCGCCGGCCAACTCGTTGGTGTTTTTTCATTGTAGACTCAGAAACGGGTCACCGACGAGGTGTCCATAGCGACCCCTAGAGACCGCCACGCCAGTTCGAAGTTCCCTTCAAAGAGCGACGGGCAACAAAAATTTTATCTGCAAGACAGTTATCTGACAATAAAAAAAAAAGCGGATCACCGCTGCGCAACTTCGAAAGGACAAATTAGGCGCCTGCTGTGTGATGAAGGATGCTTGAGGGTTAAAATAAAATGCTAGAAATAAAAATATAATGAAATTTGCATCCTAATTATCGGCACAATACTTGATGGAGTCTTGTTATAAACCCAGCACTGGTAGTGATTTTTCTTTAATTTCACAGCTGCAAGTAATGATCTGCTTAGAATCTAGAAGTGCCTTTCTCCTGCATTACTGCAACCACCAGTATTAGAGCTACAATCAGGATAAAGACACGAGATCCCTCAGAGATTTCAGACAAATCAATATTGAATCACAACTCACAGGGATCTAGAAAATATAATAGAAAAATATGACCGCCGTGGCAAGAATAACCTTTTTATCTCACACTCGAGGTTAAAGTTCTCACCAGTATGAGGCTAAAGCGACCACAATTATTGAGTACAAATAGTTTCAAATAAGTAATATGTTGTTGCAGAATATCTTGCCAATTTAATTATTGTCTAAACATTCCCAACTTCAGAGCAATGTTGCCTACCATATTCTGCTTTTGATAAAATACTTTACTTTTAAGTAACTGAGCACATTGCAAAATGGATTTATAAAACAAAAATATATATGTCAATATTTCATCATTTAAGGAAAAGATTGCTGAAAGATTCTTACACTGCCACTGAATATCTCATAGCCACCCCCCACTAACTTAATATGACTTTACAGCATCACAATTAAAAGACTGTGTATGTTTTGTGAGTGGTATCATATTTTTTAAATATGTTTCATTAAAAATATGGTGATCATCTCTTTTGTCCCCCAAATATCGCTCCTTATCATATTCTTCAGGCTACCTGAAAATCATGTTGCATTTAATTACTTGAATCAAAACTGAAAACATTAACAAGACCTTTTTGCTATCCAAAATATAACTGCCCCTAATTTCTATGATTCTCATTTTGTTCCTTAAGTCTGTTAATAAATTTTAAATGCTGCCACTTTACATGAGTCACATTCCTTTAGCCCCCATTGATAACTCCACACACCAGTCACAAAATATTAATTATCAAATAAAATTATTATAATAAATTATAGTGTAATGTATGTTGTGAAATACACACTTATATACCATTAAATACAAAAGTATCAAAGTATAATCCAAAACATACAGATAAATAATTACAAAGATACAAAATTGGCAAATTGTTCTACAATTCATGAATAACAGATTTATATGTACTCGTGACAATGAAGACTAGAATATTTCTAATCAGTTTTGAAGAGTATTATTATCAAGAGCGGAAACAACATCTATAAATGCTACTTTACCCTAATTCAGTGTGACAGAAAATGCAAGCGGTGATGTCCTATTTGTTCACATACACACTGCTCTCTCAGCCATCTCCACAATTTCACACAACCCAGAGGTAATATGTCATAGTTATACTGCAATGCTTCACTCTTAATATTTTAAATTATTGCACATCGCTATAGTACTACAAAGGTTTGAAGAATGACAATGATAAAACTAGTTCCGTATCCGGATATCATTTAAGTAGAGTGAGCCCATTTCAATAGTTTCTGTATCTTGTCTGATTGTCGCTGGCCCAAAGTTTTAAAATCTCTATAGCACTGATCCTGAATTTATAGAAAAAGTATGACTGACCCCTAATACAAACACACACACAAACACACTCTCACACTAAACTCTTAAACACAGTTTCAGAGCATCATTCATCGATCTTCACTCTCTCTGCAAGTCTGTGGAGCTGCACGTATTGCGAGAGCGAAGCCTGGTCTCTGCTCTGATTGCAGCTCTGCAGATCAAACCCCTCACACCTTACAGAACTGAATCCTAGGCCTGTAATAATACCAGCTAGCAGACTCAGCGAAGTGAAGCTGGTCTCTGCTCTAATGGAAGGATCCGCAGCTGCTAAACTGAAGACAATATGGTCGAGATACATATTTAACATCTTCAAAATGTATTAATTAAAGGGATAGTTCATCCAAAAAAATTAATATTTATTCAACCTCATATTTATTCAACCTCATAATTCTGTCAGCACTTTACTTTTCTTCAAAACATTTTAAACATTATGACTTTATTTGTAGGAAAATAAAAGAAGATATTTTTAGAGAAATGTTTTTGTCCACACAATGGAAAGCAATGGTGCCACCCAAACTTTGGTTTTGCCAACAATATTCAAAATATCAATGTTTTGTGGTTTCACAGAAAGAAAAGAAGCTCATACAGGTTATATGAACGACATACAGGGGAACAGAAATTATGACAATTTATATTTTGTGGGAGCAGACACGATTCCTTTAAAAAATCAAAATGTAATGGCCATCAAATACAGATGATTATACTGAATGTACTACTTAAAACAAATGTATGTTTGTATATAGGGCCTGCAACAAAGGATTATATTCGATACTTCGATTAATCTAACGATTATTAGACCGACTTGAGTCCGACTAATCGCAGATTATTTCACTGATTAATCAATAGAATTTTATTGATTATTCAGCTCTTGCACTTAGTTAAAAATATTGCATATTACATAAAAAACTAACATAAAAATGGTAGTCTAGCTCCAATCAGCTTCCAGCTTTGGGGAAATATAATATTATGTAATTACAATTATTATACAATTAATTTATACAAATAAATATATTTGACACACAAAATGAGATGACACAGAGAATCCTTCTTATTTACCATTTAATTACTATATGAAAAAAATAACCGAATGACACATCATTCTGCCTAACATCTCCATTTTGTAAGCATATAATATGGATAAGAAACAAAAATAAGGGAAGTGATTAGATTAAGTTTATTTTTTGGATAAACAATTTTAGTCACAATATACACTACCAGTCAAACATTTTTTGAACAGTAACATTGTTTTTAAAGAAGTCTCTTCTGCTCATCAAGCCTGCAGGTATTTGATCCAAAGTACAGTTAAAAAAACAGTAAAATTTTGAAAGTATTTGTTTTACTATTTAAAATAACATTTTTTTATTTGAATATATATTTTAAAATTTATTCTCATGCCGCCAAGGTCTGAATTTTTAGCATCATTACTCCAGTCCACATGATCCTTCCGAAATCATTCCTAATATTCCTGATTTGTTGCTCCAAAAAATTTATTATTATTATTATTATTATTATTATTATTATTATTGATTATTATTATTATTATTGTTGTTGTTGAAAAACAAAAAAAAAAACCCCCCCCCCCCCCAAAACCATCAGCTGATATGTTGTTCGCTTGAAAACAGCTTATAATTTTTTCAGGTTTCTTTGATGAATAGAAAGTTCAGAAGAACAGCATTTATCTGAAATAGAAATCTTTTGTGAACATTATGCAAATGTCTTTGTCAATTTAAAGCATCCTTGCTAAATAGAAGTATTAATTTCTTACAATAACCCCCCCCCCCCCGCCAAATAAAAAAAAAGGAAAAAAAAAAGATTAACTACAATCTGTTGAATGGCTTATGGCCTATTAATGTTCACAGAAGCTTTTTTATTTCAGATAACTCTGATTCTCTGATCTTTTATTCATCAAAGAATCCTGAAAAATAAATAAATAATAAATAAAATAAAGTTACTCAACTCAACTCAAATAGTGATAATAATAATAATAATAATCATTAATAATAATAATAATATAATCATGTACTCAACTGTTTTAAATATGCGATAATAATAATAATAATAATATAATAATAATAAATATGTACTCAACTGTTTTAAATATTGATAACTTAAATGATAATAATAATAATAGATAAATGTCTTCTTGCAGCAGCACAATCAAAGCCATATTAGAATGATTTCTGGAAGATCATGTGGACACTGACAGACTGGAAAAAATTCAGCTTTGATCACATACAAGAATAAATGACATTTTTAAAAATATATTCAGATAGAAAGCAGTTATTTTAAATTGTAAAAATATTTCACCCAATATTACAGCTTTTTGCTATATTTTTCATCAAATAAATGCAGGCTTGATGAGCAGAAGAATTCTTTAAAAAAAATAATAATAATAAAATAACCTTAAGAAATCTTAACGTTTTCCCGTTCAGAAACTTTTGACTGGTAGAGTAATCTCTCTTAAAATACCTTACTGGGTTATGATAATCAAAACGGGTCCTGAGCTAGATTAAGCTTTGATCTCTGCAAACCAAACTATCACTTTAATCAAATCCTTAATAATAAGTTTAATACAGTAAAGCTGCTGATTGAATGTATTACAATAAAATACTATTAGCGTGACGTGAATGCTTTAATGAGCTCGTGCAAAACATCCACATCGGTGTAATAAGCTGCATTTTTTAACTGCTGCTTCACCCGCTGTGATTTTTTTGTTGTTGTTCATTTCGTTATTGAGAGGAAAGCAGGCTCATATATTTGATATCCAAGCGCCAATTCGGTTAGGCTTAGGAGGTTTGCTCTGAAGCAGCGAGGAGCGCTGTCTCGTTGTCCAAGTAGGGCTCGCTGCAGCCTGCGGGGACAATCCAACCCGCACCATCCAAGTGTGATGTCAGACAGTCACGCCCATCCCCGGACACAACACCGCCCACATCCAACAGTGTGACGTCAGAAGTAACGCCCATCCCGACAACCCGCCCAGTCCAAGTGTGACGTAAACGAAAGCCACTCCCATATCAACTACGTCACCCTCAGGTGGATTTCCCATCCCCGTTACCGGGAAACCCAGAAGTAGTTGAAGCAATTTATGGAAGTTATGGGATCTAAATAAATAATTATTGTCTTCGTTTTGACTAATACACATTTTATTATTTTTGTAAAGGATGTATAGGCTAATGGCAAACTTAAATATAATATATATTTAAATATGTCTAAGATACGGAGCTGATTTCGTCATCATAACAGCTCCTAAACGCTTATGTTGATTTAAAGTAGGCTAATTGTCAATTAAAACTTTTCAAACCTTACCTTGTTTCATTTATGTAATGAGCTAACTTCACATTTATAAAAAAACGATTTTGAAGCTACCCCAAGGCAAAATTGAAATGCATCAAATTTAAAGGGGACAATTAGATTTTGGTATTGTAAAGTATGCAAAATTATTGTAAAAGTTGGTATTGTATAATTGTCATTTAATTTTCTAAAAGATTTATTCCACTTATCATAAAGTGTTAACATTTGAATGAATAGAATCAACAGTTCCGCATATGCTAATAGGCCGCACATACTTAGGCTGAATAGAGATTGCATTGAATGATTATATAAGGTAACATTGAATTGACCTTCCAGGCCTTGTTCATCACAACTTGATATGAAACATGTCCATAGTCCCACATACTTAAAGATGAAATGAAAAAAACGCAATCCTTTGTTTCATGGGTATTTTTATAGTATTTTTTTATTGTACAAAAATAATACATGTAAAATTTTACAAAATAAATAATAAATAAATAAATAATAATATACACACCAGTTTTTGAACCGTAATATTTTTATTATTTTTTAAAGTCTCTTCTGCTCACCAAGCCAGCATTTATTTGATCCAAAACACAGCAAAAACAGTAATGTCAAATATTTTTACAAGTTTAAAAGAACTGCTTTCTATTTGAATGTATTTTAAACTGCAGTTTATTCCTGTGATCAAAGCTGCATTTTCTTCATCATTACTCCAGTCTTCAGTGTATTAACATAAGAATAAATAAATGTTTTTTGGAGCATCAAATCAGCCATATTAAATGATTTCTGAAGGATCATGTGACTGGAGGTAAGTCACCTTTGAAATCACAGGAATAAATTTAATTTTAATAGAAATATAGAACATTGTTATTCTTTTAATAGCACAAATATATTACAAAAGCAAAATATTATACAAATATTTTAAAATTGGACTGTTGTGCTGTACTTCGATTAAAAATAACTGCAGCTGCTGAGCAGAAGAGATTTCTTTTAAAAAACATAAAAAATCTCCTGTTCAAAAAAACTTTGATGGTTTGTTGTTTGACAAAAGCTAGGTCCAAGATTATAAAGTTGAGCAGCTGAAAAAGAACAGCTGAATATCAGATAAACAGTTCTTGACATGCAGGTACAAACACACTACATACATAAGACTCCACAGAGAGAGATTCCTTGCGTTAATATATCCGCCGATTCTCCCTCCAGGTAGTCTTTGATGGCATTATGTTGATTTTTACTGTCCATTCTGGAAGCGGAAGGCCTGGCTAACCTACCCAACAGAATAACCCACGATGACTCTTTACTGCGCTGGACCAATGTCACCTTACAACTTACCTTTGAGTCCTCATTGGCGCCTACTGTGTAAAAAAGAGAATACATAACGTGTTGGGGGTATATCGTGTACCATAAAAAATAATTTACCCGAATACATTCTACAATAAACACCACAAAATCAATCAATATCTAAAGAAATGCTCTCACCATACCTACCATGCACCACTGCATGGCTCATGTGGTGTCCTTCAAGTGAATTGTAACAAGTACATTTTCTTTACTGGTGAAACGCAGCTGCAGGGACCACTTAACCCGGGAGAACTGCTCTGCATCAGGCTTGGACTGAAAACGTGTTTGTTAAGGTTTAGAATGCTGTAAAACATGCCAAAACAAAAACATTATGTGATCTTTTCGTTAATATAGAAGAATACAAAGATAATTCGTGACAATACACAGAGTTATCCAGCAAGACATTGTGAAATGATGCGGTTTTGCCAAACCAACGTAACTCGTGCATCTGCATGGGTACTGTGATCAGAGTATATCCTTAAGAGGTCATATGTATGTGAGTGGTTTGTGTTGTGTGAGAGTGTGTGTGTGTGTGTGTGTGTGTGTGTGTGGGGTGTGGTGGTGGTGGGGGGGGGTAGGTAAGTACATATGTGTGAGAGGGATTGAAGTGTGTGTGTTCTGAGTGGGGAGATGAGTGGTATGTGTGGGGGGGAAGGTGTATAAAAAAATATTGCACATTGATTCATAAATTTTGATTTTGATGTTGTAAGACTTGTGCCTTCTATCTATCTATGCTCTATCTACACAAATGTATGTATGTATATATGTATGTATTTGTGTGTGTGGTGTGTACGCATGCATGCCACGATACATACATACATGATATACATACATGTGGTGGATAGATAGCACCCCCCCCGACAAGTAACCACTCACTCAGCATCCACCCCCCACCCCCAAACACACCACCACAAACCACACACATCTATATATATATATATATACAGATATAGATAAGTATTTTTTTTGCAGCAATAACGTGCCTGTGTGAAGTTGAAATTAAAAATACTACTGTTTGTTTAGACACATGCACACAAATGAAGCACACGTCTTAAAGTTGTCAACGTATTGGTTAGAGATACAAAGATATGATTTTTTTTTTGATTACCGAGGGACGGCAAACAACAGCTTATTTTTTAGCGGTTGGCAAATTATCTTCTATCGATGCTTCTTCCGTTTCAAAATGATTGAGAATTGTAGGCGTTTCTCAAAGTCAAGGATACTTCCTTGGCAGGAATGGTCCTTCCAAGTCACTTCCTTCAGTCTTAGGCTAGGCTCCTCTTTAGCACCTCGGAGAACAACGTAAATGGAACAGGCTAGCCAAGTGCACGTCATTACGCCAGGTGAAGAGGTCCGCTTTCGGGCTTACTCGGCAAGGTTTTAGCATTTAAAATTATTCTGAATGGAGTTTGATAGTCCTTTCAA
>NC_056618.1:20699426-20699655 GCF_018340385.1 Cyprinus carpio
TGACGTAGCATCCTCGAAATTCTGGCTTCCGAGGATCCTTCCTTGACATTGAGAAACGCCTTGTGACATATTTTGACATGGGCGTGGTCTGTGACGTCACACTTGGATGTGGGCCAGGTTGGATGTCCACCGCAGGCTGCAGCGAGACGCTCCTCTCTTTTTCTCTTGAATTACATCCAGGAGGCTGAATTACAGTCTTGCGCTACAGCGCCACACTGGTCAAACCGCA
>NC_056618.1:20700651-20805941 GCF_018340385.1 Cyprinus carpio
TCAGAGGTAAAAAAAAACGATATAAATACAGTTCAGTTTCTTGCACAGACCGATCGTTTTGTGTCTTTACACATCAATGTATCATCACGAGCCGCAGTGTTTAATTTTGATTTTTCTGTGCATGTTTTTTTTTTCCTCATATATTCTGTTACCATTTGCCAAGCATTGTACGACTGAGAGACTGCAACGCTGAAGCTAAAAATCATTGTTTGTGTTCTACTGAAGAAACAAAGTGACCTACATCTTGGATGCCCTGGGGGTAAGCAGATAAACATCAAATTTTAATTTTGGGGGGAACTATCCCTTTAAGATTCACCCTCACCTTGTGACAGCTGAAATAGATCTTGTGAAATTAGCGATCGCATCACCGATCACTCTTGAGAAACTTAAAGATGAAGTAGGCTACAGAAGGACAAATATCAAAACTTTTCAGACTACTGCAGCTTGCACTCACGCTGCCCGTTGTTTCGGCTACATCAGAAATAAGTTTCTCAGTTATGAGAAGATTAAGAAACTGGCTCTGATCTAGCACACAGAGAACGATTTGATTGAAAATTTATCAGAAGAGATGAAAGAAAGATAGTGGTCAGCTACACAATTTGAAAAAGCGCGCTTTTTCTGCATTTGGAAGTTATTTATTTATTTATTTATTACTCTATTTACATGGGGCAGTTATTGTTCATTCTAAATGTAAATTTTAATGTAAGAATTATTACATAAATACATGAATGGTAGAACATATAAAAAAGTGGTTGTGGCTCGTCGCCAGTGGGTGCCCCCCACACAGTGTGAAACTGTGGAAACTGCTTATAAGTCTAATATAAAATAGATTTTCCGTGATGCGTCCACTCTGTCTTTTAACGTGGAGTTTTCTGATGGCTCAATAATCCGATCCTGGATCCACGAGGTTCATTGCAGGTGGTGCATAATCATGCTATTGGTTGTTCTGGTATTTAATGGGGTGTGTTTCTCCTGGGCCTTCGTTGTTGTCCCTACTTTCCTTTCCTTCTTCCAGTGCTTGGGTCCCATCTCGACACAGCTGCCCTACCAGGTGTTTACGGTCAGCAGCCATGTTCCTCCAAGTCCCCAGGGTTTTATTTTGCACCTCTTAACGCAACTGTTTTTCATTTGGTCTTTTAAATGCGTTTCTTTTCTGGCCTCCAGCAGAGCGCTGGCCTAGTTATACCTATTATGTTGGCCATATAGCACTCTGCGGGGCAGACGGTTGTAGGGCATTCTTATGACATGCCCCATTCAGCACAGTTGGTGCTGGGTGATTGTGGCCTCAATACTCTTGCAAGAGCCTGTTCTCCTCATGATCTCAGTGTGAGGCACTCTGTCACGCCAAGTGATTCCCAGGGATGCGCTGGAGACAGCAGATGTGGAAGTGTTCCAGGGACTTGTGGCGGCTGTAAGTAACCCTGGTTCACAGCTGTAGAGGAGGTTGATGATGCAGACTGCTTGGTAGACGCATATTTTTGTGTGGTTGAGATGAAGGTTCTTCTTCTGAAAAACCGCCGCCGGCAGTCTTCCCAAGGCAGCTGATGCTTGTTTGATTCTGTTCTGGACCTCATTGTCAATGCTATTGTCTTTCAGAGATAATACTCCCCAGGTATTTGAATGATGGCCCAATTGATCGTTTTTCATCTACAACATAGAAGAATGGGTGGTGCGGGTGGGATGTTGCACTCACCACACTGGCAGATTACCAACTGTTTTGGCGGTATTGATGGTCGCCCCATCCCTGCTATATGCCCTCCTTGCTGCAGCTAGGACAGACTGGAGGTCTTGTGGGAGTGAGATACGAGACCGCAGGCATCGGCATACTGCAGCTCAAGTATCCTCACTCTGTGCAAGTTTGGTGGTTTGATTGCAGTTTCCTGATATTAAAAAGAGGTTAACCATCCAGCCTGTACGCTACTGTCACTCCACTGTTTGTCTTGATTTCCTTGTGGAGAAGCTGGGGTGACACATATGAGGGAAGATGTTAAAAAGCACTGGTGCCAGTACACACCCCTGCCTTACCCCCGTGCACACAGGGAAAGGGCTAGACTGTTGACCTCCTAATGTGTCACCCTAGCAGTCATTCCCATCTGAAACTGACGGGAGGATGTTGACAAACTTAGTGGGGGCACCCCAAACCGGAGGAGGACTTCCCTCAAGAGATCTCTCTGCCACACACACACACACACCACACACACACACACACACACACACACACACACACACACACACGCCACACACACACCACACACACACACACCAAGAGCAAAAAAAATGGGCTTTCCATCGGTTGTGCCCACTCAGACTTGTTACCCCAAAGGTTGTGGGTTCGATTCTCAGTGGCAAGCAGGAAATGTAGGTAGTGACTGAAGATACCCTCAATACCTACACCTCAGCTTGATGTCACACTTTGCACAGTCCATTCACGACTAAATGGCAGTGGCAATGGGTAATAAGTAACGAAATTTAAATAAAAAATAAAAATTGAGCAAGGCATGACTACCCACTGCTCCAGGTGTGGGTTGCACTTGGCTGGGTGAAATTGCAAGAGCAAAAATCTTGAGTATGGTTTTCCATACTAGGCACACGTGATGTCACTTTCACTGTTGCAACAGTATGATTTACAATGGTTTTTTGCCAAAGAACATAATAAGCCATATATTTTATAAGGTTTCTCATGTGTGCCGGACCCGGAAAATATGGAAGTGGCAATGGGTTCTTCTTACACTAAGTTAATTATTGAAGTACATTATCGTATTTCTTTTGCAATAACATTAGTTAGATGCTATTTATACTACTTTATGCAATTTGCAAATATTTGCACCTCAGTATTGTAGTACATTATAAACAGTATGCAATAATAACATAATGAGTGTAAATTAATCATTTTTGTTAAAATTAATAAAATGGATGCCGCCTTATTGGGACAATTATAAAACCCTCCCTACACCTACCCCTAACCCTACCCCTAACCCTAACCCTAACTCAGTAAACACCCTTGAGGCACATTATTTTCCAATTTTCCCATTATTTCCCCTTAATTTTATTATAAATGAATGCCTTTCTGGTCTGATATGTGATGCAAAAAAGAGAGAAGAAATGAATTCAGCAAAAGGCAGAGGCCAATTTGGGGCTGATTGCTTTAAAAGTCACTGCTGCACAAAAGTCAATTAAAAATATCATCTTAAAGCTTCTGGCTAAGGAAAACAAAAAGTCCATTACAACATACCCCGTCTTTAAAGATGAGACGTTAAACCCGAGGTCCTGACTCTCTGTGGTCATTAAAAATCCCATGGCACTTCTCGTAAAGAGTAGGGGTGTAACCCAGGGTGTCCTGGCCAAATTGCACCCGTGCCTTTGGTCAATCATGGGCCTCCTAATAAGACCCAACCACTTGATTGGCTCTGTCTCTCTCTCTCTCCACCTGTAGCTGGTGTGTGGTGAGCGCACTGGGTGCCGTTGTCCTGTGGCTGCCGTCGCATCGTCCAAGTGGATGCTGCAACACTGGTGGGGGTTGAGGAGAGACCCCCCACATGATGTAAAGCGCTTTAGGTGGTACAACAATACACAATAAAGCGCTATATAAAATGCATCATTCATTCATTCATTCATTCATACAGAACAATTCTCCTAACAACAAGATCGAATGGTATTACAGTAATAAAAAAAACCCAACAACAACAAAAAAACAAGATGGCATTAGTTGCATTTCTTTGAAAGCAAAAGAGTGTGAATCTGCGATGTAAAGTCATTAAAGAAGCGAAAAAGATATGTCTTCGTAATGGATGATCAGCCAATCAGAATCGAATATTAAAGAGTGTGGCATCATAGCTAAATTATCTTCCTTTTTAAATTGTTGAGAAATGGTCAGAGCCTACAGATGGGTTTTAAAGGGTTCAGTTCAGCCCCAAAAATGAAAAAATTCGGTCATTATTACTCACGCTCATGTCGTTCCAACCCGTAAGACCCTTGTTCATCTTCCAGAACACACCAAAAATCAGATATTTTGATGAAATCTGAGCTCTCTGACCCTCCATAGACAGCAATGCAACTGCAATGTTCCCAGATCCAGAAACGTATTAAGGACATCTGTAAAATAGCTTCATATGACATCAGGGGTTTCAACCATAATTTTATGAAGCTATGAGAATACTTTTTGTGCATAAAGAAAATAATAATAACATAATTTATTCAACAATTCTTCTCCCTGAGTTTCCACTGATGTCACATGGACTATTCAGAATTCAGGCTGGACCAGAAAACAAACCAGACAGGCATACTTAAATCTCAACTTAAGGGAAATTACGTAAAACAGGTTGGGTATATGTTCCAATAAAATAAATAATTTGCAAAACTGCTGTTCAGAATTATTAAACATTTCTGTTATATTTTGTACAAAAGCTAGAGAAAAAAGTCACACAAAAAAGTTAACTGGATATCTATACCAATAAAAGAAGAGGAGACTGAAGTGCATTCTGACTGCAGCATTGCAGGCTGGGGAAGGCTGGAAACTAATGGCTCCCTTAGCAACTCGTCTCATGGAAATACACGTGAAGATCATGAATAACAAAATGTCAAAATAAGTGGGGAGAAGATGACTATTCAGCTTCAAAGATGATGTGTACACAAGGCAATGGAGGAAGTTGCACCATAAGTAAAAGATAATCTGTCATATTGATTGATATAAGGCCCCAAATGGTGAGCCTAAATCTGTGTTTACATTGTAATTGGGATTCAGGAGGTTCTTTGGTTTGTGGGAAAACTGCTGTTGGTGTCACATCTTTTGGTGACCCTAATCTCTGTAATTCCCCTGAGCTAACTGAAGTTTATATGACGGTTTCAGCATATCTGCAATGAAAACATGAGTTTACTGGAGACATTTATTGACTTTTTAACTTGATTTTGACTTAAATTTATCCAAATTGTTTTTGTCATATGTCAGGCACCTATGAGTGGTTATTTCTTTTACCCCAGTCTTTGAAGACTGCAAATACGAAGGGCCAATTTAAGTTTTTTTTTTTTATATATATATAACATTTTTTCAAAAAGGATGGTATATTCTGACACTCTGTAATAATTCCAGACATTATTGTAGATGTTTTGATAAGAGTGGGCTCTCCCTCACTCTCTGAGCCTGCTTCTGCCTCACCTTCAATGGAAGTAGGGGAGAGTGGGTAAGTTGAGCCAGTGGGTAAGTTGACCCACCCCCATTTTCTTGGCAGCTGTACACTTTTACTGTCATGTGACCATTTATTATGGAACCACCCATCATTTCTGCCAGACTCTGAAAAGAAGAGAAACACATGGGGGGAATGGAAGGCACCCATTTACTTTAGTTTTTGTACAATTTTAGCATAACATATGTAATGGTTATTGCAAATTTATCCAGGTCTAAAAATATCTATGATACATATAGGTGATTTAGCAAAATATAAAACTGTGCAAATCATTTAGCTAAATATTAGCCTGAACTGATAAGCAACAGAGCTATTTTCCAAATTTTTCCAATGGCACAGCTATGGGGCAAAGTGAGCCAAATGCTGTGGAGTAAATCAAGTAAGCATTTTAACTTACCCCACCATAAGGCACTGTAGTTAAATACTACTGTATATATAAATGTTTACCTATACAAAAACTAAAAACAAAATACAAACTATACAAATGCTACACATTAACACTGTGCCTTTACACAACTGACCTACTGACATATTTTGAATATGAATATACTATATATAAATGTTTACCTATACATAGACTAAAAAGAAAAACATATATAGACTATACGAATGCTTCATGTAATACTGTACATGTGCAAAGAGAAGCACTGTAAGTCAAACAGCTGGCTGGGGAATAGTGCAAGATGATTTGTAGTGCACGAGCATGTAAACACATACTTGAGTCTTTTCCTGGATTATGTACACACAGCAGTGTGTGTGAAAAGTGTCTAGTGTGCATAGAGGATAATAGCACAAAAAATAATGTTTTAGAAAGTTTTCTGTGATGTGGTAAGGTTGGGGGGGTGTGGGGGGTGAAGGAGGTTAGATGGTCCATGTTTCAGGAGGTAGGGGGTTTGTATGGGGTGTCAGAGGAGGGCGGGGTGATTTGAGTTAAGGGGTCTCACACCCTGGGGAAAAAAGCTGTTGAGCAGTCTGGCGGAGCCGGCTGTGATGCTCCGGTATCGTCTTCCTGATGGTAGGAGCTGGAAGAGACTGTGGGAGGGATGGGTGGGGTCCTTCATGATACTGTTGGCTTTGCTGGAGCATCGTATAAGGAAAATGTCCAGGATGGAGTGGAGAGGGGCACCAATGATCTTTGGCAGCTGTATTCACTGTCCGCTGGAGGGTCTTGCGGTCTGCTGCACTACAGTTCCCCTACCAGACAGTGATGCAGCTGGTCAGCACGCTCTCTATGGTTCCTCTGTAGAATGTGGTGAGGATGGGCGGGGGGAGACTTGCTCTTTTCAGCTGGTGGAGAAAGTGTAGCCGCTGTTGTGCCTTCTTGGAGAGTGACATGGTGTTGGTGGTCCAGGTGAAATCCTCTGTGATGTGCACCCCCAGGAATTTAATGCTGCTGACTCTCTTCACAGTCAAGCTGTCGATGGTCAGTGGGGGGTGGTCATTGGAGTTTCTCCTGAAGTCCATCACAACCTCCTTTGTCTTCTCCACATTGAGGGACAGGTTGTTGGTGTCACACCATCCAGCCAGTTGTTCCACTTTCTCTCTGTAGTGCGTTTTATCGCTGTTGCTGATGAGACCTACCACAGTTGTGTCATCTGCAAACTTGATGATGTGGATGGAGCTGAACTTGTCAGTGCAGTCGTGGGTCAGCAGCGTAAAGAGCAGTGGGCTGAGCACACAGCCTTGTGGGGCACCTGTGCTCAGTGTGGTAGTGCTTGAGGTGTTGTGGCTGACATGGACTGAGGTCTTCCAGTTAGAAAGTCCGGAAAACAACTAAACATAAAGTTTTTTAAAGGGTTAGTTCACCCAAATATTAAAATTATGTCATTAATGACTCACCCTCATGTCGTTCCAAACCTGTAAGACCTCCGTTCATCTTCAGGACACAGTTTAAGATATTTTAGATTCAGTCTGAGAGCTTTCTGTCCCTCCCATTGAAAATGTATGTACGGTATACTGTCCACGTCCAGAAAGGTAATAAAAACATCTTCAAAGTAGTCCATGTGACATCAGAGGGTCCGTTAGAATTTTTGAAACATCGAAAATACATTTTGGTCCAAAAATAGCAAAAAACTACGACTTTATTCAGCATTGTCTTCTCTCCTGGGTCTGTTTGTGAGCGCGTTCACAAACACTGTAGTTTAGTGATATCCGGTTCGCGAATGAATCACTCGATGTAACCGGATCTTCTTGAACCAGTTCACCAAATCGAATTGAATCGTTTGAAACGGTTCGCGTCTACAATAAGCATTAATCCACAAATGACTTAAGCTGTTAACTTTTTAACATGGGTGACACTCCCTCTGAGTTCAAATAAACCAATATCCCGGAGTAATTCATTTACTCAAACAGTACACTGACTGAACTGCTGTGAAGAGAGAACTGAAGATGAACACCATCATCAGCTCCTCGGTTCTCGAACCGGAAGCATCAGTTCAGTTCAGGTTCAGAGTACTGGTGATCCGAAAACCGATGCTGAATAAAGTCGTAGTTTTTGATATTTTTCCGCGAACCGGTTCTTTCGGACAGTTCGATTTATAAACCGGTTGAAGAAAACGGTTCACCACTACGTAATGGCGTCATCGTAATTACTTCATTGGCGATGATTGTCCTTGATTCAAGCCTTCAGTTTACCCGCGCTCATAACATTAGCACAGAATCAGTTCAGAATCAATCATCAAAAGAACCAGCTCGGTTCAGACGCGCTGTGTGTCAGTCTGCTTCACGCTGAATCACGCATGCTCCTCGGTTCCTCAGTATCATCAGCTCCTCGGTTCTCGAATCGGACGCGTCCAACAGAAACGGTTCTTGACTCGAGAACGAGTCAATGTTTTGTTCGTTATCTGGCTCCGGCTCTGTGTTCATCTTCAGTTCTCTCTTCACAGCAGTTCAGTCAGTGTACTGTTTGAGTAAATTAATTACTCCGGGATATTGGTTTATTTGAACTCAGAAGGAGTGTCAGCCACATCAAAAAAAAGTTAACAGCTTAAGTCATTTGTGGATTAATGCTTATTGTAGACGACGCGAACCGTTTCAAACGATTCAGTTCGATTCGGTGAACTGGTTCAAGAAGATCCGGTTACATCGAGTGATCTCATTCGCGAACCGGATATCACTAAACTGCAGTGTTGTGAACGCGCTCACAACAGACACGGAAGAGAAGACAATGCTGAATAAAGTCGTAGTTTTTGCTATTTTTGGACCAAAATGTATTTTCAATGCTTCAAAAAATTCTAACGGACCCTCTGATGTCACATGGACTACTTTGGAGATGTTTTTATAACCTTTCTGGACGTGGACAGTATACCGTACATACATTTTCAATGGAGGGAAAGAAAGCTCTTGGACTAAATCTAAAATATCTTAAACTGTGTTCCGAAGATGAACGGAGGTCTTACGGGTTTGGAACGACATGAGGGTGAGTCATTAATGACATAATTTTAATATTTGGGTGAACTAACCCTTTAAGGCCCAGCAGGTTTAGTTTCTTAATGAGCTGTTGTGGGTTATTGTATTGAATGCTGAGCTGAAGTCGATGAACAGCATTCTGACATAGGAGGTCTTTATTTTCTAGGTAGGTAAGATCCAAATGGAGGGTGGAGGAAATTGCATCGTCTGTTGATCAGTTTGGACGGTATGCACACTGGAGCGGATCGGGTGTGTTGGGGAGGCTGGTTTTTATGTTGTGCATGACTAACCTCTCAAAGCACTTCATCATGATTGGATTCAGCGCTATGGGATGGTAGTCGTTTAAAACAGGGCACAGGTGATTTCTTTGGTACTGGTTTGATGGTTGTGGATTTGAGACGTGGGGTACGACTGGCTGGCTCAGTGAGATGTTGAAGATATCTGTTAGGAGATCTGTCAGCTGTGCAGCACAGTCTTTCAGTACACAGCCAGGTTTGTCGTCAGGACCCCGCAGCCTTGCGTGGGTTAATCCTAGGGTTAATCCTGGGTTTTCCTTACATCGACTGGAGACAGACAGAGCACTTGGTCGTTGGGAGGTATGGGCAGTTTTTGTGCAGGTATGTCATTCTGCATTTCAATCCATGAATAAAAGTGGTTGAGTGCATCCTGGAGTGATGTGTCATTATCACATACCTGTGGCGGGGGCTTGTAGTCAGTGATGGTCTGAATGGCTTGCCACAGGCTCCGTGTGTCTCTGCTGTCTGTGAAGTGATTGTTGATGTTTTGAGCATATGACCGTTTTGCATTTTTGATGCCACAGATTGGCTCTTGCTGTTTTGAGGGCTGCTTTATCTCCTGATCTGAATGCTTCATCTCTGGTCTTTAGCAGCCCACAAACCTCTGCTGTCATCCATGGCTTTTGGTTTGCACGTATGGTGATGGTCTTGGTGACTGTAACATCATCAATGCACTTTTTGATATAAACATTCACGGTTTCAGTGTACTCCTGAGGTTGTTGTAGGTGGCTGCCTCTTTAAACATGTTCCAGTCTGTGCACTGAAAGCAGTCCTGTAGTTCTGAGGTAGCATCATCTGGCCAAACTGTGATGAGTTTTTGAACCGGTTTAGTGAGTTTTAGAAGTGGTCTGTATGCTGGAATTAGCATAACAGAGATGTGATCCGAGTACCCGAGGTGGGGGCATCGTACAGTCTTGTACGCATTCTTTTCTGTTGTGTAAACAAAGTCCAGTGTGTTTTCCCCCTTGTTGCAAAGTTCACATGTTGGTAGAACTTTGGCAAAACTGTCTTCAAGTTTGCGTGGTTGAAGTCACCGGCTATTATGAAAAAGCCGTTGGGGTTATTTGTTTGTTGTTTGCTGATGGCGCTGTACAGCTCGCGAAGTGCATCCTTCGCGTTAGCACATGGGGGGATGTAAACTGCGACAATAACAATAACAATAAAAAAGACTTGTAAGGTCAGTAGGTGAGGCCGCAGTCTCGGGATTCGGCTTCAGCAGCAGACAGAGGCCTCTTAGCTTCTCAGTAGTTTCCGGCGAAAGCTGTTGTTTGTACACACTGATGATTTTCAAAAGGCTCTGTCGATTATAGATGTTTCCGAGTGTTTATCTGATGATTTTGCGATAAGGTGAGACTGTTCAAAGATGAGGAAACGAGACTAACAGACATAAAAGCACAGTTTTTGGGACCCGGAGTAGCCGCTGCATCTGACCGCGCTGCCATCTTGGTTCTCATCTTGTGGTTTTATATGTGGTTTTATAATTTATTGACATAGAATTCATATCAAAAAATTTTTAAATGCAATAGTTACATCTATACATCAAAATAATTATATAGTACAAATTCTACAGGACAGGGATTATGTATGCAGCTCAGCTAAAAGCTTGTGAGTGAATAATACTCACAGCATGTCACAGCTTCTGTTTTTTTTTTTTTTTTTTTTTTTTTTTTTTTTTTTACTCATTAAAACCAAATGCGTTTATCAGTGATTGTATATCAAGGGCAGGGACATGTTTGTGTGCATTTTATTTTGTGCATTAATGGAATGAATGGGGGAGAGTCTACACCGCGGGACTGAAGCACTCATCTTTGCATGGGCCACCGTCACTGACAACAGCAGCAACGAGCACTCAAAAGTAACTTGATTTCAAAAGTAACTAATTTCAGCGTCAGATCGCCAGATTAACACGCTCAGATCGTCAGATTTAACGAAAATTAACAAAATTAATACTCTGCTACTCAACTAGAGATGTTCATTTGTTACAGGTATGTCTGTACCACGAAATATAAAAAACCCCCCCCTCACTTTTCAATGACGTAGGAGTCCCATTTAAAGGGGAATATATGATCTGTCCGTTTAAATGGCAGGCTCAAATACGAAGACTTTTCTTTCTCAGAATTGTGAGATATAAACTCCAAATTTGGGAGTGGGGGGGGACTGTTATATTCTCGAATTGCTAGTTTATATCTCACAATTCTGACTTAATAACTCGCAATTGCCTCTTATAAAGTCTTAATTGTGAGTTTATATCTGTCATGAAATCAGACCTCTGTGGCTCTCTCCGATGGCCACCGGAGGGCACGCTTAACCTGAGTATTAACCTTCACCCCAGACTCCATTTCCCATAACCCCGTACTGGACTGATTACCTCCACAGGTGTTGCTCATCACTGGCCTATTTAACCAGCGTGATTGTTTGCTTGTTGCCCTGACTCCTGCCTGGTATAGTTTCTGCCTCTGTAATTCCTGCCGTTGTTGTTTGACCATTGCCTGTTGTTGACCTTGCTTTATAATAAAGTGCTGCAAATGGATCCACATGCTTCTGACCGATCATTACAGAAGACTTCACCACCCTCAGATCCAGCGGCGGTCTATCAACTATCCTCTGAGGTCTCAGCCCAAGCTAACGTGTTAGCATCTCACCAACAGCAACTGCAATGCCTCATGTCTCTTACGGAGGAACTGGTGAGAACGTTGCAATCCATGCAGCTGGTCACGCCGTCACCGAGCCCACCAATGCCTGAGCCTCCGCCAAACTAATGCATCAGCTAGCCCGCACACTACTAACCCACGACTCTCCTTACCAGTGAGGATTGATGGCACTCCTGATAAGTGTAAAGGCTTCCTCTTACAATGTTCCCTGTTTATGTATCAATAACCATTGTTATATTCCACAGACAATGGTCGCGTGGCTTTCATCTGTTCCCTGCTGACTGGAAGGGCGTTGGACTGGGCTACGGCTGTTTGGGAGGGCGGAAGCCTATCATTTCCTTCTTTCAATCAATTCCTTCATCAGTTTCGAGAGGTATTCGAGCACTCGGCCTGTGGCAAAGAGGCTGGCGAACAGTTGCTTGCACATCGTCAGGGCAGAGATATTGGCAGCAGATTACTCTCTCACCTTCCACACGCTCGCAGATCAAAACCGGTTGGGATACCGGTCCCCTGAAGCTGCTTTACCGCAAGGGCTTATCTGCTGAATTACAATCAGAACTGGCATGCTGCAATGAGGGAAAGACACTGGAACAGTTCATCAATCTCTCAATCTGCCTCGACAAACTACAACACTCACGATGCGCCTCACGACAGTCACATGCTCTATCACCCGTCTCCGCAGCCATGCCAGACCCTGAACCCATGCACATTGGAGTCACTCGTCTATGGTCGGAGGAAAGAGAGTGCAGGATAAGGAACCATCTATGCATTTACTGTGGGTTGTCACGTCATCTGAGAGCCAACTGCTCTACTAGACCAGCCTCCAAAGATACCACCACGGGGAGTTTCTATCCTATATACTCTTGAAGTACCTATCTCCTTGACCATTACCGATGTTATGGTGGAGACAAGGGCTTTAATAGACTCTGGGGTGGTGGGAAATTTTATTGATATCCGTTTTGCCAACACTCATAACCTTCCTCTTCTTCCATGTAAATCCTGACTGTCAGTGGCAGCACTAGATGGATGCCCTCTGGGCACAGGACTGATCAAATTCAGAACCCAAGAACTCACACTAAAGACTGGCTCCCTACAGAACTCATAAGTCTGTTCGCCATCGACTCACCACAGAACCCAGTTATCCTCGGACTACCCCTGGCTGGGGAAACACAACCCCCGGATTTCCTGGACCGATTCAACAATGGTCAGAACCCTGCCAAAAGGAATGCCTGCAGTTCCAACCCTGTGTCGTAAACTCCATTCCTTCCTCACATTTGGAAGACTCGACCATATCAGATCTCCCTGTCGAATACCAAGATCTCACAGAGGCATTCAGCAAGTCAAGGGCTTCTCAACTCCCACCACATCGATCCAGTGACTGCGCTATTGACCTGCATCCTGGAGAGATGCCTATGAATGGTAGTGTTTCCCCATCACAACCACTGTTAGACCATCCACCTCTCCAGCATCAGCAGGATTTTTCTTTGTGAAAAAGGATGGAGGCCTGCAGCCCTGTATTGATTACCGAGGTCTGAATGATGTCACGGTCAAGTTTCGATATCCACTGCCACTGGTTCCATCTGCCCTGGAGCAGCTGCGCTCTGCCAAGTATTTCACCAAGCTCAATGTCTGCAGTGCCTACAATCTGATCCTTATCCAGGAGGGAGATGAATGGAAGACAGCCTTCTCAACCACATTCGGGCACTACAAATACCGGGTTATGCCGTTCAGGCTTTCCAACAGTCCGTCTGTCTTCCAGGCCTACATCAACAACGTGTTCCGTGATATGCTCAATCGCTGGGTCATTGTCTACATTGATGACATACTCATCTACTCTGATTCCCTGGAAACGCACGTTCAACACGTTTGAGCACTACTGCAACATCTAATGGATCACCAGCTGTATGCAAAAAGGGAGAAATGTGAGTTCCATCAAACACAAGTGTCCTTCCTGGGATAAATCATCAGTGCTGAGGGGGTCGCCATGGACGATAACAAGGTTCAGTCTGTTGTAAACTGGCCACAACCAAAGACTGTAAAGGAATTGCAATGTTTCCTGGGCTTTACCAATTTCTACAGGTGCTTTATATGTAACTTTAGCATTGTAGCGGCTCCACTTAATACACTGCTCAGGGGAGGGAGACAATGCCTAGACTGGTCAACATCAGCTCAGAACGCTTTCCAACAGCTCAAAGATCGCTTTACCACAGCACCCATCCTTCATCCAGATCCCGATCTCGAATTCACTGTAGAGTTTGATGCATCCAACACTGGGATCGGAGCCATCTTGTCACAACATCAGGGCAATCCTCCCAAGCTATTCCCCTGTGCCTATTATTCATGCAAACTGAACGCAGCTGAAAGACACTATGACGTGGGTGATCGAGAGTTGCTGGCTATGAAGGCGGCCTTTGAGGAATGGAGGCATTGGCTACAGGGCACTAAAGTTCCTTTCCTGGTACTCACCGATCACCGCAACCTGGAGTATATTCGCTTGGCCAAATGACTTAACCCAAGGCAAGCCAGATGGTAACTATTCTTTTCACGTTTCGACTTTAAAGTCACCTACCGACCAGGGTCCAAGAACTGTGAAGCGGATGCATTATCCCAATTGCACGACTTGTCACGTACTCTGGGAAGCACTAACGAACCGTTATCACACCAACTCTGATTGTAGCACCACTTCAATGGGACATTATCACCGAGATCACTGAAGCTCAGGTCAACAATCCACCATCGCTGAACTGCCCCAACAACCAAACTTACGTGCCAGCTGATCTTCGACAACGGTTGTTCCATCTGGTACATGATTCCCCCAGCTCAGGACACCACAGTCTCAGCTTCAATCCAGCTGGTGTCCGAGCGCTTCTGGTGGTCGTTCCTACTGCCGGATACCATTAAATTTGTTCAACAATGCCCGGACTATAACATGTCCAAATCCTCTCAGCAACGTCCTGCAGGTTTATTACAACCTCTTCCCGTTCCTCAACGCCCATGGTCTCATTTCACAATTGACTTTATTACTGATCTCCCCAACTCCAGAAATCACACCACAATTCTTACAGTCATCGACAGATTCTCCAAGGGCTGTCGACTCATACACTTACCCAAACTGCCTACTGCCTTCGAAACCACTGAAGTCCTGTTGGAAGAGGTCTTCCGTTTCTATGGCCTCCCCGAAGATATAGTTTCTGACTGAGGCCCCCAATTCACCTCTTGAGTCTGGAAAGCTTTCTGCCAGCAACTCAACATCAACATCAGTCTCACCTCCGACTACCATCCACAGTCCAACGGCAAAGTTGAAATGATCAATCAAGAAATTACCCGGTTCTTACGCTCATACTGCCACCAGAATCAGAATGACTGGAGTCGGTTCCTGTTATGCGCAGAGTATGGGCAAAACTCACTCTGCAAGCCATCAACTGGCCTCACCCCTTTCCAGTGTGTCCTCGGCTTCTAGCCCCATCTATTTCCCTGGTCAGGAGAACCCTCCGAACTCCCTGCTGTCAACGACTGGCTAAGGAGAAGCGAGAACACATGGAATGCAGCTCACATCCACCTACAAAGAGCAGTGCACCGAACCAGACAACAAACCTATCACTTGAGAAGGGAGGGGCCTGAATATACTCCCGGATAATGGGTCTGGCTATCCACCAGGGATCTGTGACTTTGACTACCCAGCAAAAAATTAAGTCCCAGGTACGTGGGTCCGTTTAAAATCCTCAGGCAGATTACCCCAGTTTCATATCGTTTGGCTTTACCTGTAAATTACCGTATCTCATCCACTTTCCATGTCTCCTAGCTCAAACCCGCCGGTGGACCCGCTGGAGAGAGGAACCAGGACGAGGTCGCAGATGAAAGTACTCCTCCCATAACCGTGGACGGCGAGAATGAGATTCTGGATTCCCGATGCAGAGAACGAGTGCTGGACAATCTGGTCGACTGAGAAGGATATGGCCCAGGGGAAAGTTCCTGGGTGAATGCCCATGATATCCTGGATCCCACACCCACCCTTGAGTTTCATCAAGCTCATCCAACTCGACCCACACCTCATCTCCGTGGAAGGCCACGATGTCGGTCTGCCCCTCGTGTCCGGAGCCGCTCGCAGGGGAGGGGCTTTGTCATGAATCAGACCTCTGTGGCTCTCTCCGATGGGCCACCGGATGGCACCCTCACCTGAGTATTAACCTTCACCCCGGACTCCATTTCCCATAACCCCGTACTGGACTGATTACCTGCACAGGTGTTTATCACTGGCCTGTTTAACCAGCGTTCACACTCACTGCAAATCTTGTTTTGCCCCAGCTGACATTTCTGAGCGTTTTTCCCCACCATTCTGAGTTGATTCCGTGTTTGACTTCTCTGATTCTCTGCTGCCTACCCTTGTGATCTTGCCTTCTGGAACTTTGATTGTTTGCTCTGACTCCTGCCTGGTATAGTTTCTGCCTCTGTCTTGCCTTTGACATTCCTGCCATTGTTTGATCATTGCCTGTTGTTGACTTTGCTTTATAATAAAGTTGCTGCAAATGGATCCACATGCTTCTGACTGATCATTACAATCTTACAATTCTGACTTTATAACTCACAATTTTGAGTTTATATCATAATTCTGAGAAAAATTGTCAGAATTGCAAGATGTAAACTCACAATTGGGAGGGGAAAAAATCAGAATTTCTGAGAAAGTTTCAATAAATTTTCATTTTTTTTTTGTTCAGTAGCGGACACGGGCTTCCATACATATCCAATCTGTGCCACATGGGAGGAAAAAATCTGAATTGGGTCACTTGAACCATGCAGTGTAAATGTGGCCTTAGTTTCTCATTTCTGTGTAAGTAATCCTTATTAGCGAATAATTCTGTCATAAAACTTTTTATAATTATATTTTTTATTATAACTCATTGCAGTTGAGATTAAATTGAAGTCTTACTACATCCAGCATTGTGCATCAGTCATGGCATATCCATCACAAATGAGAAATTCTCACAGACCGTTTACAGCTCCTCTGAAGAGAAACCATGTAAGGTCTGGAGTGGGGTTTTGCTTCTGTGATGATTGCTACCCACATTCACAGAAGTTGGAGACAGAGTGCTATAAGTCAGATTCTTCAGAAAATACTAATTAAATATTCTTAAACAGTTAGTATTTTAACATTTACAAATTGACCCCATTCAGAGATTTTAGCTATTTTTTTTTGAAAATTAATTTTATTGATTAGTATTGTTGTTGACTGAGCTCAACTTGTACTAAATACTAAACCCTCAAAGTATTCCTTTGTACTAAACCTTCAAAACATTTAAGTATAAAGTATATATAGTACTGTAATATATAGTACTAAGAATCAGAATTGCCAAGTGTTTTTTTTCAAGAAATAAAAATAAAAAATAATACAATGTAATGAAGCTTCCAGTGCACACATATAATTTTCCTACAGTCAACAATCATCTCCACTGTTTTGAGCATGTTAAGCTCCATGTTGCTGCACCAGACAGCCAGCTACTCAACCTCATGTCTGTATGAAGACTCATCACCATCCTGGGTGAGGCCGATGACTGGTGTCATCTGCAAACTTCAGGAGCTTGACAGAGGGGTCTTTAGAGGTGCAGTCATTCATGTACATGAAGAAGAGCAGTGGGGAGAGAAAACAACCTTGAGGAGCACCAGTGCTGATGGTGAGGGCAGTCTCACTAGCTGCTGCCTGTCTGTCAGGAAGATGGTGATCCACAGACAGATTGTGGTGAGCATGGAGAGGTGGGTCAGTTTGGCTGAGTGAAGAAAAAGCGTGATGGTATTGAGCCAAACAGAAATCCCAAAAACAGGATCCTTACATAAGTACTTGGTTTGTCCAGATGTTGCAGGATGTAATGCAGTCCAATGTTGATGAACAAGACATTAGAGGTCTGTCGACATCAAGTCTGGTGTTTTATTTTATTTTATTTTATTGGGGGTGGTCTGGAATCATAGTAAACTGTTTAAAGCAGAGTGGAAATTCTCTTACAGATCTCTTGTAGATCTTTGTGAAGATGGGGGCCAGTTGTTCAGCACAGACTTTTAAACATACATGTGAGTCATGGGCCTGGAGTTTGCTTGGTCTTCTGTTTCTCTTTATATCAACAAACTAAGGCTTTGCCTGTGCTCTTTCCATTTAAAACTAGAATCAACCACTGCATTTTAATCATGATCCAAACAAAGATGCTGCATACGTTCAGCATTAAAACTGGTTACCGCTATACACAAAGCAACACTACTACTTTAATATGCATTATACAGAGGAAAGATGAAAAGAAAATACCATCTGCAAAAAATTTTATTTCATGAAATCTAAATTATATATGTATATATATATACACACTCACACACACACACACACACACACATATATATATATATATGATAAACTAAACCAGTAATATCATATTAAAATACCAGTTATAATTTCAATTTAACTACAGTGCCTTATGGTGGATTAAGTTAAAATGCTGACTTGATTTAACCCACAGCATTTGTATACACACACACACACACACACACACACACACACACACACACACATATATATATATATATATATATATATATATATATATATACATGAGTGGTCTAATACAGTAGGTTTAACATGTATACATTTATTTAACATCTTTTGTTGTTTGATTAACATAATGATACAGACAGGTATTTAATTATGCTACTGTCCTTTAAAGACCGAATAATGTAATATAATGACAAATTTCCGGTTTTCACCCACATGTGTGTTCACTTAAGCCATAACCAACTTTAGTTACGTGAGATACTCCACATGATGGACATTTTGACAGTTGTGTGTGTATTTGACAATTAAGGTGCAAGGAGAACTGATCGCACGCTGTCTGAGATCTGGCATACCTTAATGAAATCATACACTGATTTCATTAAGGTACCTACTCACACTGTAAGAATCAGAATCAGAATGAGCTTTATTGCCAGGAATGTTTACACATGCAAGGAATTTGTTTTAGTGACAGAAAGCTCCCCAGTGCAACAGAATGACAGTGACAACATAGGACACAACTGATAATAAAAAGAATAATATACAAATATAAAAAATAGCAAAATCACAATATATAATATAGACAGTTATGTATGTACAGGTATGATATGTGCAAATTTGAAATGTAAATAAGTATGTGTTAAATAAATAATGTATGATAGTGTTGTGTGTTCCACGCTGTTAAGTGTTCATGAGATGGATTGCCTGAGGGAAGAAACTGTTCCTGTGTCTGGTTGTTCTGGTGCTCAGTGCTCTGTAGCGTCGACCAGATGGCAAAAGTTCAAAGAGGGAGTATGCTGGATGTGAGGGGTCCAGAGTGATTTTGCTAGCCCTTTTGCTCACTCTGAATGAGTACAGTTCTTGGAGAGTAGGGAGGGTTGTACCAGTGATTCAATTCCGGACAATCCTCTGTAGTTTTCTGGGGTCAGATTTGGTAGCTGAGCTGAACCAGACAGTTATTGAAGTGTAGAGGATGGATTCAATGATGGTGGAGTAGAACTGTTTCAGCAGCTCCTGTGGCAGGTTAAACTTCCTCAGCTGGTGAAGGAAGTACAGCCTCTGCTGGGCCTTTTTAACAATGGACTCTATGTGATTGTCCCACTTCAGGTCCTGAGAGATAGTGGTGCCCCAGGAACCTGAATGTCTACACTGTCGTTACAATGCTGTCCATGATGGTGAGTGGGGGGAGTGCTGGGGAGTTCCTTCTGAAAGTCCCTTTCGATCATCTCCACAGTTTTGAGCGTGTTGAACTCCAGGTTGTTAAGACTGCACCAGGCAGCCCAGCTCTTTAACCTCCTGTCTGTAAGCAGACTCGTTTACCGTCCTGAATGAGGCCAATAAGTGTGGTGCCATCTGCGAACTTCAGGAGGTGCAGTCATTGGTGTAGAGGGAGAAGAGCAGTGGGGAGAGGACGCAACACCCACTGACAGACGGAGGTGGGCAAAGATCAGATCGCATATGATGTAAAGTCAAAGCTCACGATTTAACGTGTTCACACTGTACATGTGAGATACTCAAAATGTGTAGAACGATGACACCATTTATATGGACGATAGCCAGAGATATCAAAAAAAAAAAAAAAAAAAAGCATCAGGTGATATCAAGAGGATTTGTTATTTCCAATTAATGTATTAAATTATTACCATTGCTATTATTATTATTATTATTAATATGGCAGCCTACTTTTATTATTAAATTTATAGGTCTACTTCATTAATTTGCCCCCACATAATTTCATAGATCATTACCGCACAACTGACACGTGCAGATAATAATGATTAAATTAGCTTACTCCTCATTGAAAAGTGATTTAGGAACATTTAGTTATATTACACAATGAATAGGCCTATAATAAAATCCTGTCTAAAAGTATCCTATTGATGTCCGAACACTCCTAATAATCAGTCATCAATATAAGACCTTTATTAGTCTACAGACAAAGAAATTTCAAAAACAACTTGTTTAACATGAAGTACTTAGATTCTGTTGTTTTTGTTGTTTCACCTCGTATATCAGTCATAAGAGATTTATTATTTATATGTGTTCCTGTAGCTCAAGTGGTAGAGCATTGCGTTAACAAGCGCAAGGTTTGGGGTTCCATTCCCCGGGTACACATGATAGGTAAAAATCGATAGCCTGAATTGCACTCGTAAGTTGCTTTGGGTGGATGGAATGACTGTTATACGGCTGTTTGCTAACATGCCATAATTTTAATTTTATATATATTACTGATAAACATGGTGTAATGCAATAACAGAACACTGCAGCAAAATGTAAACGAAGCATGATTCAGTATGCTCTAATTTTGACATATGTACAGTACAGACCAAAAGTTTGGAAACATTACTATTTTTAATGTTTTTGAAAGAAGTTTCTTCTGCTCATCAAGCCTGCATTTATTTGATCAAAAATACAAAAAAAAAAAAAAAAAAAAAAAACAGTAATATTGTGAAATATTATACAACTTAAACCATAATAGTTTTCTATTTGAATATACTTTAAAAAAATTAAAAAAAAATTTTTTTTATTTATTCCTGTGATGCAAAGCTTCAGCATCATTACTGCCAGCCTTCAGTGTCACATGTAACAATCCGTCTTCATCACATGATCATTTAGAAATCATTCTCATATTCTGATTTATTATGAGTGTTGGAAACAGTTCGCTGTCTAATATATTTGATGAATAAAAGGTTAAAAAGAACTGCATTTATTCAAAATATAAAAAAAAATCTAATAATATATATTCTAATAATATATTTTCTTTAATATCACTTTTTATCAATTTAACACAATCCTTGCTGAATAAAAGTATTGATTTTATTTAAAAAAAAAGAAAGAAACAAAAAATTATTGACCCCAAATTTACTGACCAGTAGTGTATATTGTTATTAAAAAATATTTATATTTTAAAAACGCTTTTTTTTTTTTTTTTTTTTTTTTTTTACTTTTTATTCATCAAAGTATCCTAAAAAAGTATCACGTTTCTGAAAAAATATTAAGCAGCAGAACTGTTTCCAACTTTGATAATGAATCATCATATTAGAATGATTTCTAAAGGATCATGTGATAATGATCCTAAAAATTCAGCTTTGGCATCACCTGCACAAGAAATAAATGATAATTTTAAAGTATAATAAAATAAAAAACAATTATTTTAAATTGTAATAATATATCACAATATTACTTTTTTTTTTCTGTATGTTTGATCAAATAAATGCAGGCTTGATGAGCAGAAGAAACTTCTTTCAAAAACATTAAAAATAGTAATGTTTCCAAACTTTTGGTCTGTACTGTATATATATACATATATATAAGAAAATAAATTAAGACAATACCCAATATCTCTCGTCTCCTCTGAGAGAATATGTGCCGTTAATGCATCGTCTGATGCCGAAAGCTCTGTCAGTTGTTACTTTCTGCTTTCCGTAACTTAATGAAATGACTGGAGTTTAAAACTTCTTCATGGGCATAACACTCATGCAGTTTGCAAATTGTTTGTGTGACATGCACTGGCTCGCCTTCATGGTTTAAAACTGAAATATTTATAATTTTGCTACGTGTTTGTCTTTATCACTAATTGCAAAATGATGGACGATGGTTCACATTTCCCGTGATAATAACATTTTATCAAAAGATCTCCCTCTTTTTTATGTCTTTCTTGCTGCATTAAAGATTAAATGGTAAACGGTATTATTAATAAAGACATATTTCACCAACATAGTTTTAGGAATAATGCAACAAAAGTCAGTAGGCCAATTGTCTTTCTTTTACAGTTACAAACAATTTTTTGTGGTTTTGCAAGTTTTCACAAATTTCTTTTCTCTAGTAGTGAGTTTAAGAAATTACAGCAGTTGATTGACCTGTTTTTTATTTTTTATTTTGTTTTGTTTCACCAGACTGAACAATTATTTACCTACTGTTTTTAGAACCCCCCACCTCCCATTTAAGTAGATATGAGCCGTACATGCATGACTGGAAATTAAAGACCATCACCAAGATGGCAACCAAGTGAACTAATGTGGAATGACTTTGGACTTTATGGACATTTTTATATATGATTGTGACAATGAGGACACTTCGACTGATTGATTGCCATGTGACATTTTTATTGAGAGATTTACAGAAGAATTCAAGAAAAATAAAATTCTTCCTTAATTTTTTAATTATTTCACTTAATATTTCTAATAATTTGGTGAATCCATGGAAGATATGCTGAAATCTTAGTATAGACAGTAGGTTGCTCAGGTGAATTGCAGCGTATTACGGACCCAAAAGATGTCACACCAACTGCAGTGTTTCCACAAACCAAAGGACCTCCTGAATCTCCCTGTTAAACAAAGATCAGTGAAAGCAGTTCATACATTACTATAAAGTCTTTACATTTTTTTTGTACATACTAAGCAGGATCCTCCATGACCATGTGCACAGATCATCTGCGAGGCAAAGTACTTGGGTCCCCATTTATGTTGACACTCTTCGTGGTTTCTTGTAGTCGTGTTTGCCTCCATTAGACGATTGCTTGGTATGCCATCCGTCCGCAGTCTTCCCCAACCCGCAACACTACAGAGAGTATCTCCATTAACATCTCCTTCCTTCGGTAATGATATCCAGTTAACATAGTTGTTTAGTTTGACCTTCTCCTGTAGCTGTAATTCAAAAAAATACCATTATTAAGAGGTTTAATAATCTTTTATAAGACTGAACTTCAGTTGATTATTCTGCTGTTTTTGAGATTAAAAGCGCTGAAGGCAAGTGTTTATGTTTTTATTATTATTTACAATTGCCTCTTAAAAAAGGTTTTTGTATAGAAATTCAAACATAGTTATGTCATGTTTATGCCACTGTTTTCTGATCAGAGATTATTTTGAACAAAAATGTTTTATAGGTTGTTACCCTCAAAAGCATGATGTCATTCTGACGCGAACAGATTGTATGGTATGGATGTGGGATGTAGGACTTTACTTCGACACGGTATGAAATCTCACTGTTCCTTAAGTCATGAGCACCAACCACAACCGACAGAATCTTTGGATATCTGTTGAAAGAGAAATGTGCATTTATGTAATCCAAAACATTGTCTTGCACTGCAGTCATTTTGTCAATTTTAACTCAACATTGCAGTTTAGACTGAACAAAACTCTTACCCTTTCCAGCAATGTGCAGCAGTCATGACAAACTCATCCGAAATGAGGAATCCACCACAGATATGCACAAAGTTATTCTGAATAGAAACCATGTAAGGTCTGGAGTGGGGTTTTGCTTCTTTGCCGTTCACTATACCCACATTCACACGAGCTGAGAGAGAGATTAGTCTATTAGTCAGCTTATTCAGTACATACCAGTTAATATAGCTAATATGCTGTTATATAAACAGTCTCACCAGTGAAGGTCAGGTGTGGCAGCAGAGAGGCCAGCAGGAGCAGAGAGATGATGGTCATCATGAAGACAATCAATGAGCTCTTACTGGCAAAACACTATATAATTATAAGGATGGGTGGAGACACTGGGCTGTCTGCAAGCCTTTTTTTCTCATCTTGTGGTGTCAGTTGGTACTGATAGTAAGAAGATATTATTTGTGTTCGTTCCTGTGTTAGAACCACAACATACAAAATATAAGATATGCATGTGTGCATATGGCTCTGGATGTCACACACACACACACACACACACACACACACACACACACACACACACACACACACTATTTTCCTTCATACTGTTTCACATTTTAATGTGGCAAGTTAAAGGTCAAGTAGGATTTTTTTTTAACTGCAATACCAGTGGCAGATTATTCAAAATTATATTTGCTGACACTGATAGTTGAGTTTTCTTAAGGAACCCCCCTCCCAAAAAACAAAACAAAACAAAAAAAACTCTCCCAACTAATGCTGTAAACTATACAGTAAGCTCCCTCATTTGGTATATAAAATTAGATGTTAAAATTATAACTTGTATAAAAGAGGAAGAGACTGACGCTCTTCCAGAGAAAATATAAATTAAAAGTGAGATCTCTTTAACATCTCAATTTTTTCTCCTAGCCAGAAATGAGGTTACTTTATGATTAATTGGAAACTTTTGCTTGGGTCACACATCTGCAGGACCGTCACTAGTGGGGTGAAATGTGGTGATGATTACAGGGGCCCATGGCTGAGGGCTGATTTTTTATTTTTTTTGCTAGTGGGTGCAGGACACTATAGTTCATTGATGTAAGTGAGTATAGACAAATAAAGTAAACTGTGACATATTATACCCAAAAATTATTCATACAGTGAACTACCAGTAAAATTGATAAAAAATTTGGTACCAAAATTATTCAGAAATTTTGACCTGAACATGTTTTGCTTAAGTGTTTTTTCTTTAATTGCTTATGTGACCTTTTTACACCACAGTCTAAGCAAATTAAGCATTGCTTGGTAATTGGTCAACAAAGTATTGAAAGTTGTGTAAATAGAGTCACACTAACAGTTTTTTGGTTGTTTGTAATCCATTACATACCTTTCTATCAAAGTTATCTGACATTATCAAGATGAATTTGTTCTGACACAGCTTAAATTTGAGTTTGTCATATTTTATTACCATTTTCTAAACTATAAATAAACTATGATAATGTGAGAAATTTTTGTTTGACTGTATATTTCATTTATACAGTGGAGACTATGTGGTGCTATTTTACATTTGATTATTCAGTTTCTGTACCTGGACACCTACAAACTTGAAAAAACTTAAACACTGTGTAAATATCACAAATAAATAAATAGAACAAACATACTTAAACAATATCAAACAGGGCCCACTGGTACAACCTGCACTGGGGCCCTACAAACCCCAGCTACGGCCCTGCACATTTGTCGTCTTTAAAGCTTTAGAAGGGATCTCAACAACAGAGTTCAAGCCTATATTATAGGGTTTGTTAACCCAAAAATGAAAATTCTTCCATTAATTACTCACCCTCATGCCGTTCCAAACCCGTAAGACCTTTGTTCATCTTCGGAACACAAATTAAGATATTTTTGATAAAATCCAAAAGCTCTCTTACCCTTTCATAGACAGCAAGGTTACTACCACAAGTTTGTTGATGTAATTTTTAGAAACAGAATTAAAAATAAATTTCAAGCATTACTCCCTAAGTCCAGTGTCCCTAGGAAGGTTGAACAAAGAGGCCCCGCAATTAGGGTGAAAATAACAGCATTTTGATGGCGTGGCAACAGCACTTTACTACAACAACTGTTCCTCTTCTCTAAAGTGAACATCCAGTCACAGTTCTCACTCTTGCCAGCGGCCAAGCTGCAGCTGTAGCCCCGACGCCGATTCAACATATTGAATCGGGCTCACTTCCGCCAAAGTGAGCCCAATGAATGGAACACACCAAACAAACTAACACAACAGACACAAACCGATGGCTGTCCATCGACCTGGTGTGTCCTGGGTCTAAGACATTTCCTTTAGAAAATGTCTTTAAGCTGTTTAAGATTTAGAATGTATGTAAAACTTCTTTTTCTACAATGTTTATCATATGTTTTTACACAGCAGATGTTATCCAGATCAAGCAGACATTTTAAAGATGTTCCCAGTCCCCCCACCACACCCAATACTATTACCACCCCAAAAGAGCAAACAAAAATTAATAACAGTCCAACATGAAAACCATTCCCTGATACACATACATCTTAGAGATGTCTATTAGATGTGCTTTTACATCTGGAAAACGTCTCAAGGTTACGAATGTAACCATGGTTCCTCGAGGGAACGAGACGCTGTGTCGGAAACGCTTTGGGGAATGCGTCTTGCGTGAGAGACTCTGAATATCGTGTGTAATCTGTCCAATGGAAGACCGTAACCTTGAGACGTTCCTCTTCAGGAATTCGAGGTGTGTCGGAAACGCTATGGGGAACGAGGTGCCCACGCTGCCAGACAACCAAATCCCTGCCTAGTGTTTATCCGAAGAGCACAGCTTAGGACAAGAGAACGGAAGCGCCTGGAGTAACTGGCATGTCTAAGCCATAAAATCTTGCAAATGTAGAGGGCGTGGACCACCCCGCAGCGTTGCAGATGTCCAGCATGGATACACCTGCTAAGAAGGCCTTGGAGGCCGCCATACCCCATGTGGAGTGAGCCTTGGCTCCCAACAGCGGGGGAAGACCTGAGGACTCATAGGATACGTTGATAGCCTTGATTATCCAACGACTAAGAGTCTGCTTAGATGCAGGAAAGCCCCTTTTGTGGGGACCATAGCATACTAGCAATTGGTCCGTTTTTCTCCACAGGGCAGCTTTGTGAAGACCTGCAGCACTTTAGGTTGTGGTGTGACAGAGGGAACTTTTGGAACATAACCTGCTCGAGTGTATATGAACGCTTTGGCCATGCCAGGCACAAAGTCGAGATAAGTGGGGGCCACTGAGAGGGCCTGAAGATCTCCAACTCTCCTCAGAGAGGTAATAGTCAACAGGAAGGCAGTTTTAAGGGTCAGATGTCTGTCTGATATATCTTGTATTGGCTCAAATGGAGCTCTACAAAGTGACTCTAACACCACAACCAAGTCCCATGGGGGAATACGGGACCATACTGGAGGCCTCAGCCTCAGCGCACCATGGAGGAAACGTGTAACTAGGGGGTGTCTTCCCAAAGACTGACCACCAAGTGGGACATGGTAGGCCGCAATTGCCGCCACGTAAACCTTCAGTGTGGAGTGGGTCAACCCTGCAGAGAGCCTGGCTTGCAGAAACTCCAGCACTGTACCAACTGGGCAGTTAACTAGGTCAAGCTGACGGTCTCTGCACCATGAGGTGAAGAGTTTCCACCTCAGGGCATTCAGTTTCCTCGTTGAGGGAGCTCTGGATTGGAGGATGGTCTCAACAACCTCGGTTGAGAGACCGGATGCTATGAGCTGTGCCCCCTCAGGCACTAGCGTCGGGGTAACCCCGTTGAATCTCGGCGGTGGAGAGCCGAACTTAATACTTAGCCTTTCTCTACTGTGCGTAGGACCCATTGAGATACATTTGGCAGGAGTTTCCACGCTGCCAAATAATCTACTAAGGGCGTCAGGACCTCTTGGCCGAGGACTTCTTGGCTTCGATCACTGCCCTAAGATCTTGTTTAGGCTTATAAGTGCGGAGACGCTCTGCTTTTGAGCCTCCCTATATGAGGAGCTGGCATGCGGCTGGGGCATCTCCCCACAAGACCCCACAAAGAGATCAATGAGGAACTAACTCATGGAAGGCCGCCGCTTGTTTTTGTGCCTCCTGAAACCTGTTGACGACTGAGCTGACAGTGTCGCCGAACAGGCCAGAAGGCTGAAGCGGGGCGTCCATGAGGCAGACCCTGTCTTTCTCCTTCATCTCAGACAGGGTCAGCCATAAGTGTCTCTCCGCGGCCACCATAGCTGCCATAGACCGCCCAATCACTCGGGCCTCCTTGGTGGCGCGGAGGGAGAGATCAGAGGTCCGTCTCAGCTCTGATATATCTTCGGACTTGATCTCCTCTCCCTCGTCTAGCTCTTTAAGCAGGTCCGCTTGGTACGACTGTAACCCCACCATGGTGTGCAGACACGCACCAGCCTGACCTGCTGCCGCATACCCTTTGCCCACCAAAGCCGAAGTTGTTCTAAGCGGCTTGGAGGGCAACGTTGGGGCCTTCAGAGACGATGCAGTCCCGGGGGACAGATAGCTCGCAAGCGCCTGTTCCACCCGTGGCATCGCTCTATAGCCACGCTCTCCCATCCCCACCACGTTGCCATAATAATCAGATGAAGGGATGTAGAGGCGGGCTGAAAATGGGCGTTTCCATGATCTGGCTATCTCTTCATGCAGATCGGGAAAGAAGAGAAGGCCCCGGCTTGGAGGTGGTTGCCTCACCCGCAGAAAGTGTTCATCTAGCATACTTTTCTGCGGTTCAGATGTTTTCTCTGTGGGCCAATCGATGTTGAGCTTGGCCACCGCGCGAGTAACCACCTCCAAGAGCTCCTCATATTGTGGGGAGTGGGGTGGCGAATCCCCACCGACAGACTCCACATCAACCTTCTCAGAGGAAGAGAGGCGGAGTGTCGATCCCTCTCCCTGGGAGGAAGAAACCGCAGAGCGTGCTTCCGAACCCAGGGATTGGGCGCCGGATCTGGCAGAAGTGGAAGGAGATAGGGACTCGCTCGTCTCCATTCCCTCTGCCAGATCCACTTGCGAACCCCACGAGTGCAGCTGCTGCTCTGCCTCAGCAGAAGCGCGGCCAGCACTGCGGGGAACGCTGGCGATGGCTCCCTCCTCGAAGAGAGCCCTCCGGGATCGAAGCAGCCACATTGGCATGCGATCACAATGCGGACAGTCGCCCCCCTCGAGGGCCAACTCAGCATGCTTTGACCCCAGGCAGACCACGCACAGACTGTGTGTATCCCCACTTGTTATACATCGCGGGCAGGGAGGAACAACAAGATGTTTGATGTTTAGTTTTTGCCTTGCTCTTAGACATGTTTCTGACTAGCTTGGGACAGACAACAGTAAATAAGACTCACAAGACAAACTGAGAACATTCATACACAGAGCGCTTGCTGAAAGACGCGAAGCTGATGCCAACTGGGCGGCATGTGCTTTTATTGCTTCCTGGTCGCTTACGTCACCCCGCCCGTGACGTCACGCTCTTCCATTGGACAGATTACACACGATATTCAGAGTCGCTCACACTAGACGCGTTCCCCATAGCGTTTCCAACGCAGCTCGAGTTCCTGAAGAGGAACCTATTTTTACTCATCAGTAATAAGGCTTGAGCCTTTAACCCTCTGGAGTCGATTAACGCGTATACGCGTTTTGAGGCATTTTCTCCTGATAACCCCGAAAATAACTTAAATTACACTTTTAGTTTTGATCATACAGATAAGACCAATACATCAATTGAAACCGTAAAGGGTCTACTTTTATTTGTATCCACACATAATAACAACAAAACTTTGTGCATTTATAAAATAAAGAAAACAAACAGAGTGCGCTGTCTGCAGTCCGCGTTATTAAAATGAACTGTAACTCAATGAATACTCAACACAGAGACATGAGAGGGATCTCTATAGAAAGCTTGACATGTCTACTTTTAAACTGAGCAAGTGCTACCAAAAATAAATATTCTGTGATAAAGTAATCCATATGAAAACAACGCAATGTCCATCTTCACGTCTCCCTTCATTATATCTAATGTGACCACGCCCACGCGCCGAGCGCGCTTTTGTTATTATAATCTTGAAGCTGGCGCGGGTAACCGCCCTCATCAGAGCAAACAAAGCAGCGAGACTGTACTTCACGTTTTTTAAATGTTACTGTTCACTTTGCGCTGAGAGGAATAAGACATAATTCACCTAAAGAAGACCACTGAGAGGAAGATTTGGATTACTTCAGAAAGAAGAACGAATCGGCTTGACCCAGCAGAGATAAACATGAGTAAGTCTTTTTTATTATCAATCTACTTGTATTAGTTTTCATATAACTTGTACACATTTTACTAGTTAGACTTTTTCCAAACTTTAACTCCTGACTAAATGTATAATCAGGTGAAACATTATGAAGTTTCATTTACATCATCTCAATGTTTCACGATTGTTCTCTGTTCACTTTTTTTTTTTATGTTCTATAACATAGACAGCAATACGATATAAAAGTAATAAGAGTTATAATGTTGCTAGCTTAATGTCAGTAAGAATGATTAAACAAAACTTTACTGAGATGAGCTATTCTCTGTTCACGAATATAGCCATATATGTTTATAACTATATATATTGTATAGGCCTTCATACAAAGCATGCTTGTGTTTTCAAGAATGTAACTAAGCTTCTGTTCATCAATATCTGCTGTGGTGTAAATAATAATAATAAAAAAGTCTATCAATTAAGCTGTAAATAACACTGACAATAAATGTTCTATGTGGTAATTGTGTTCTTTTTTTTCCTGTAAATTACTAATAGTATCAGTGACCATCACAATAATGTTAATAATGCAGTTTATTTGCGTAAACAGCATGCTTACGTTTTATTTCAGATAAATAATAACCTGTTGCAAAGCGAGCCAATGCAAATAAGCAGCCCACTCAGGAACCTGGAACACAGCTAAGACCAAGCGAGCCACACACTCCCATCTCTTCAACGTCTCTTCAAAAAAGTATGTCCTTCAGAGCACATAAACAATATACATTTTGGAAATGCCAGGTATTTGACGTTCATTTATATATTTCAACATGACACATGAGCCTGCATTTATTTGATCCAAAATACAGAAAGTTGCATTTGCTAAAGCAGTAATATTGTGAAATATTTTTGCTTTTTAAAATAACTGCTTTCTATTTGAATATATTTTAAAATGTAATATATATATATATATATATATTATATATATATATATATATATATCATATATATATAAACTTATTTAGCACACAAGTGATGATAAATACAATAATCATGTTAGAAACGATGCTGTTCTTTCAATTAATAAAAAAATCATCTCTTTTCAAAATTTCTAATAATAATAATAATAATAAATGTTTTTTTGAGTAACAAATCATAATATTAGAATGATTTCTGAAAGATTGTGTGACTGGAGTAATGATGCTAAAAATTCAGCTTTGAAAGTCAGTTTTGATTGTTCCTAATAAAATATTTAACTGCACTCGCAAGTGAATCTCAAGTTATTTTGTGGGATAATTAAATCTATTCTAAATAAACTACAAACCTAAAAATATATCAATTTATTTTGTCCTCACATTCTTTCTTGTAACTCTTCCCTCTCGGTCACTCACCTGCCTGAAAGGCTCATTATGCAGCTCATTATGTGGGTCGTTGTCTTCTCAGGTGTGAATCACAAAAATATTCATGATAGTTGACACCTACTCGCATATACCCTTTTGAAACAAAAAGTGTCTTAGAAATTTTAAATTAATCTATTGTTTTCTGTGAGTGAGTAAACAAGATGATTTTCACATCATTTTGAAGCAAAAATTCTAGGCTACAAGCTCCAGGTTTGACAGTCTTGTGAACAAATGCTCTGTATGTGTTTTATGACCTTATTTCAGTGACTTCAAAAACACAATCATGTACATGCATGCTATTTACACATTATTGTAGCCCAGTTTGTACTGATTACAGTGTTATTAGACTTTAGCCATGTATCTATTTATAAGCAACTGAAAAAAGCACAAAAGTCAGGGGATGTCAAAATTTCTCCAGGCCCCCAAAACCCCCTAGACCTCAGAGGGTTAAATGTGTATGTTTCCATCTGGGTCATTCCTGTAGTTTTGTTGATTTTGGACTGAGCAGGATTCTAAAGAAAATGTAAAAAAAAAATATATATATATATATCAGAGGGAGAATCCCATCCAAATATTTCACATGAGAGCTGAATAACATTTTATGTAAAATATGCAAGATTATTTCATTGAGACATAAAATCCACTGAACTGTACAAATGACTCATCTACAACAGCAGTTCCAGAAAAGTTGGGATGTTTTGTAAAATGCATTAAAATCAAGAATCTGTAATTTGTTAGTTCTCTTTAACTTTTATTTAATTGACAAATGTACAAAGGAAATGTATTTTCTAAATACAGGCAATTTTTGATTTTGATGGTTGCAACACACTCCAAAAAAGTTGAGGCTGAGGCAAAAAAAAAAAAGTGAAAAGGTTATAGAATATCAAAATTAAACTGTTTTGAAACAGTTCACAGTAAGCAGGTGAATTGGTGAGGGCATCATGTTTGGTTTGAAATTGGTGATGTTTCATCTTTTTTTCTTTGTAATTTAGTCAATTGAATAAACGTTAAATAGAATGAGCAAATTATATATTTTTGATTTTATAGCATTTCACAAAACGTCCCAACTTTTCTGGAATTGGGGTTGTACTTTATGCTTTGGCAGACAGTGACACGTGTCAGTCACCACTGAAGGTGCCATAATATACTGCATCATGTTCTGAAATTTTCAGCAGCAGACAGAATGCCACAAGCCACTGGCTGCCAGACATGCCTGTGCAATGCCACGTACCGCTGGGGATCAGAGCATATGGCTCTAAATGTTTTAATGGTGCTTGTGAGGGTCAATGTTTAAATTTTTAGGGCAGATAAACTCATGAATGCCAAACTTATAGTTGTCAACTGAAGGATCTAGGGATCATCAAATGCAGATTGTGTGTGTTGCATCAAGAGAGCAATCACCATAAATCATATCAAATCAAGAAAGCCAAATAAGCGTAGCGCCATTTTGGCAAATCTAAGGTGTACATAGATGGCGTGTGTCAGCCGCGCTGCGCCGATGCGTTGTTTGCTTTCAAACCAAAGCGTAAATATGTGTAAAAAAATGTATCCTTGTGGCACAGCTGATACAGAAGAGCGTACGCCATCTGCGTACTGCTTAGATTTGTGAAAATGGCGCTACGTTGATTTTAGAGACACAGAGGAGAGAAATTGTTGAATAAAGTCATTATTTTTGTTTTCTTCATGTACAAAAAGTATTCTGACAGTGTTACTTACTAGGGCAGTCTATGGGACAGTCTCAAGCCACCCGGTTTTCATGCAAAATATCTTAAATTGTGTTCCCAAGACGAACGAAGCTTCTACGGGTTTGGAACAACATGAGGGTAAGTGATTAATGACAAAATTTTCATTTTGAGATGGAGTATCCCTTTAATGAAAAGTCTGTAGCATAGTTTGGTTAACATTTCTCAGTGGTATTGTAAAACAACACCCTTTTTACCCTGTCAAAAACAGCTCTTTTCAGAGCAAGCCATTTTGTAGCATTTTCCTTTGAATGTTAATGAGCTCTGCTGACCCCACCCCTCTCTTCCGAGCAGCTCTCAGAGAGACTGATTACTTTAGCCACATTCATCGTGAAACTTGCTAATTAGAACATTATAAGAAAAGGCTATTTGCAAAGAATTATTAAAAAACCTTATACTCACTTCTTCTGTAGGTGAGGCTGGATCAGGAATGATTCGTGCGAACCTAGACGTATTTATGTAGATTGGGGGGCGCATTCCTTTCAGAAACAAATGTAATCCACTGCGTCTTCAGCGGCTCAGATGTCATGATAATGCTGTAAATAAGAATGTGAAAAGAATGAAGCTTTTGATAAATATTTTTAATGTGCATGAATATATCTAACCACCCCTGTGACAGATTTATAGGGCAACTATTATGCCCCTTTTTACAATATGTAAAATTGGTATTGGGTGTTGCCAGAATGTGTCTGCGAAGTTTCACAGACACATTAAGCACAATGATTATGCTGAGCTGAGCTCATCATAAATTATACAATGTAGATTCACTGATTTTAATGAGAGTGTTTTTAAAGTGCATAAACTTGCGCTAGACTGAGCTTGTGATGATGCTCTTTGGTAATGAAATGTTCTTTGCTCGTTTTCTGTAACTGTTAGCTGTTTTTTAAATAACTGAGGAAATTTAAGTATTATAATTAGTAACTTACGATGTTTCTATTAATTTGTTATCATGTTAAATATAAATTCAGTCATATTAAAAACCTTATGCTGCTTTTAGCCTTGTGCTGGAGTTGGTATTGGAAGTAAATAAATAATTAAATAAATTAGCATGATAATATCGTTTATCAGGCGATCTCACAGGCTGATGATAAGACAATATGAAAATTGAGCATACCGCCCTAACACTAGTAAGAGCTGTTATGACAGGTACTGTAAGCTCCATGTTTACACTTTTGGGAGGGATAAACCCATGAATGGTATATCTTCAGTAGTCCATGAACAATAATCTGGGTTAAGAAAATGATTTTGACATCAGAAAAACTTCCCCTTTAACTTGACTTGTGACGCAGACTGCTCCTGTAAAGCCAGAGTTGACAAATAGTGTGTGCTCTTATTATGGTAATTAAGGCATAATGTGGAGGCAGTGCAAGTGTTTTTCAGCATGTTGATAACAAAATTTGTGTTTTGTAGAGCTGTGAATCTTTGAGAAAAGATTGGATTTGATTTAAGAATGATTTTTGCATATTCAGAACGATTAGATTCGATGCGATTCACAATTCAATTTGATGCAATTCGATTAACGATTCAATTCTACATTCTTTAAGTGCACTCACAGGATTATTTAAATGCTTCCCCTAAATTCTTTAATGCTTAGTCAGGGGGCAAATTACACAGCCTCCTTTAAGGAGTCAGAGAGTGAGAGCAAAAAACACTTCAGACTTCAGCACTACTTAAATTTAACTTAATTTATACCAATTTAGTATAGGCTACTAAAAGTACAATTGCAGGGTATTTTTATTAAGTACATAAATATGTTAATTTATTTCTATTATACTTAGCATGAAATAAATGTATTTCAAATACATTTTAGTATATTTATTTTTCACTAGGGTATAGCCAAGATTAAAAAAAAGGCTTAACATCACTCTGCAATAACAGCAGCACACAAGACAAATATAAAACTTTGCAGTACTTCCTATGGCTTTTTTTTTTAAATGAGATACAAAATAAAATTACAGTTTTTGTTTAAAGTTCAGAAGTCAGTAATTGAACTGTCCTTCATTTGCCAGGGTTTCATTTAGAAACTATTTTTGTGGTTTGATAAGTTTCTACAATATTCCTAGACATGTATGTAGAGCATGTAGCTGCATGTAATTCTTACAGGAAACATAAGCCTTACTTTGTGTTGCTGTAGTGGGCCATTAAAAAAAAACTAAAAAAAAAAAAAAAAACTGACAACTAATCTCTAGTGGTGAGTTTAGGAAATTGCAGAAGTTGATTGTTAGACCTGTTTTTGTTCTTTTTTGTTTTACTTTATTTTACACCAGTCTGAAAATGACCATGTGCCCTGCATGTAAAATTGTAATTATGGTTGTGACAGTGTGGACACTTCAATGCTTGCCATGTGATAATTTTATTGAAAGAAGCTTTAAGGAAGAATTCAAGAAAAACATTTATTCCTTTTCTTATTTTTTCAGTAATTCACTTAATATTTCTAATGATTTGCTGGATCCATGGAAGATATGCTGAAATCTTAGTGTACACATTAGGATGCTCAGGTGAATTGAAAGATTAAAGTAACAAAATTATAAGACACAAACTGCAGTGTCTCCACGAACCAAAGGACCACCAGAATCTCTCGGTTAAAAAAAAACAGATCAACAAATGACTGAAGTGCTTTATATCAGTTAAAACCAGTTCATGAATTAACAAAGTCTATGGATCATCTTTTGTAGATACATCGCAGAATCCACCATAGCCTTGTGTACACATCATCTGTGAGAAAGAGTAGTAAATCTCTCCCCACCTCTTGTAACATTCTCTGTTATTCATTATATGCACGTTTGCCTCCATTAGACGACTGCTCAGTGGGCCATTAGTCTGCAGTTGTCCCCAGCCCGCAACACTACAGAGATTATTTGCCTTAATATCTTCTCCATTCTTTGGTAATGATATCCATTTAACATGATTGTTTAGTTTGACCTTTTCCTGTAGCTGTAATTCAAAAACACAACCATTATTAATAGAGAAAAAAGCAAACTTTCTTATATTCTAGATTCATTGCACACAAACTGAAATATTTCAAGTGTTTTTTTTTTTTTTTTTTTTTTTTTTTTCTGATTGCAATTCTGATTACAGCTTAGGAAAAAAAGAATCAGTATGTCAAAAAATCAGAATATTCCATTTTGAGCTTGATAAGTTTGATTAATTTTGAGTATACATACTCGGTACCTCCTGGGCTAGTTTAGAACATGCAACCACAATTATGGGAAAGACTACTGACTTGACAGTTGTCCAGAAGACGATCATCGACACCCTCCATAAGGAGGATAAGTCACAGAAGGTCATTGCTGAAAGGGCTGGCTGTTCACAGAGTGCTGTATCAAAATATATTCATAGAAAGTTTACTGGAAGGAAAAAGTGTGGTAGGGAAAGGTGCACAAGCAACAGGTGAGACCACAGCCTTGGGAAAATTGTCAGGAAAAGCTGATTCAAGAACTTGGGAGAGCTTCACAAGGAGTGGACTGAAGCCAGAGTCAGCGCATCAAGAGTCACCATGCTCAGACATCTACAGGAAATGGGCTACAGCTGTCACATTCCTAGAACCAAGCCACTTCTGAACCAGAAAAAAAACATAAAAAGCATCTCACCCGGTGTAAGGAGAAAAAGAACTGGACTGTTGCTCAGTGGTCCACAGTCCTCTTATCAGATGAAAGTAAATTTTGCATTTCATTTGGAAATCAAGGTCTGGAGTCTGGAGGAAGACTGGAGAGTCACAGAATCCAAAGTCCAGTCTGAAGTTTCCGAAGTCAGTCATGATTTGGGGTGCCGTGATGTCTGCTGGTGTTGGTTCATTGTGTTTTATAAAGTCCAAAGTCAATGCAGCCATCTTCCAGGAGATTTTGGAGCAATTTATGCTTCCGTCTGCTGACAAGCTTTATGGAGATGCTGATTTAATTTTGCAGCAGGAATTTAGCAACTACCCACAGTGCCAAAACCACTTCCAAGTGTTTTGCTGACTATCATATTACTGTGCTTGATTGGCCAGCCAACTCACCTGACCTGAACCTCACAGAGAATCTATTGGGTATTTTGAAGAGGAAGATAAGTAACATCACACAAACAACACCTTCATGCCACAACGCATCTAACAAAGCAACCTGACCTTCAATAACGCCTCAGCAGTGCCACAGGCTGATCGCCTTCATGCCACGCCGCATTGAAGCAGTAATTTGTGCAAAAGAAGCCCCAACCAAGTATTGAGTGCATAATTAAACCTGCTTTGGAGATCTTGAACATTTCTGTTTTGTAAATCTTTTTTGATTGATCTTTGAGAAAATATACTGAATTTTTAATTTTCCTAAATTGTAAGTCGTAACCATCAGAATTAAATCAAAAAACTCTTGAAATATTTCAGTTTGTGTGCAATGAATCTAGAAAATAAGAAAGTTTGCTTTTTTGAATTAAATTACAAAAAATAATTTTTTTTTCCGTGATATTCAAATTTTATACCTGTACTGCTATTTTTTATGGTAAGTACAGAAGCCCTGAAGGCTAAGGTTTGTTTTAGTACCTCTTAAAAAAGAGTGTTTTCTACATTATTGATTTATTCTCCTAAGTATAACAAAAATTTCTCTTTTTTTGGTGGGGGGGTTGTCCAGGTATCCATTTGAGTTTAAGCAGTTGTTCAGCTGATTAAAAACAACCTTTTTAATAATCTTGCCTATAAAATAAAGATTTGATATTGGTCTATAGTTGCTCAACATGGTGTTATCAAGATTGCTCTTTTTTCAGAAGGGGCTTAACAACTGCAGTTTTCAGGGATTTTAGAAAAGTGTGGGAAGTGTGTCAAGATAGCAGTTTGACAATGTTGTTGGTGCTGTGCTATTTCTTCCAAAATATTGCTGAAAATGGCTTCAAAAACAGACATAGTAACTTAATTTTGAAATTAAGACTAATTTTCTCAGCTTGTGGTGTCAGTAACACCGATAGTAAGAAGATATAAATTGTGTTACTTCTTGTCATCTTTATCAACTGTTACATGGAAACACAACATACAAGATAATGCAAAGATATGTATGTGTATGTGTGGCTCTGGATCTCAGAGTATGGAAATGGCTTTTGTATTTATTTGTCTTATGGCTATATTGTAACATTTACAGGTTTTTCCCCAATTTCTTTATAGTGACAAGTGGAAATTAATTTTATTGTGATCATCACTATGTTGTTGACTGAGCTCAGCTTTTTTTTTTGAGATCTAGTATAGACGTTTCAACGGCAACAACATAAACCAAACGTTACTGTGCATGCATGCTTTTGTGGCCCTAACTTAACTTCTGGTAGACTTCCAAATAGAATCAATAACAACAGCTAAGTAGTCCCTGTAGAGTAGATTATTTTTGATAACAACCAATATATGTCTACTTATCACCTTAACTTTAACTGCATTTATAGACGGTGCCATAGCCAGACTGATAAACAAACACTGACCAGAAGTTAACTTAGGGCCAGGCGTGTGCGCCTGATGAAACCGTCTATAGATCATATGTCTAAAGGATTTTTTAAAAGTCCTGATGATCTGTGAAGTAATTAAATGCACAGTTGTTTACTTTTTACTTGGTTGGAATACATTTTAATTTGCTTTACAATTATCTCTTAAATCTCTAACCCTAAACAGGGAAACCTGTTACCTTTCAGTGACTTTGTCCTTTGTTATTCAGTTTGCATATTAATGAAATGCCTGATGTTTTGGAGCACTGTCAGATGTATGCTTATGATAGTTATATACTTGCATGCTAAAATTAAAATGGAAGCTGCAGAAGAATTATCAGCATTAATGGTTAAAATTACTAATTGGTTAAAAAATTCATGTTTACATCTTAATGTTAGTAAAACTGTATGCATGATTATTTTTTCAAAGTCTGCAAATGAGTATAAATATTTATGTATAATACATGATTCACAACCCACATTAAAAAATCAAATTAAAAAAGTTTAAAAACTTCACTGAATGTGAAGCTATTGTTGGTAAAGGGTCAGTTACGTCTGTGAAATTTTGTGGGCAAAAACGTCCATTGTCTATTACCTATAGCAGGGATAGGCAATGTTGTTCCTGGAGTGCCACTGTCCTGCAGAGTTTAGCTCCAACCCTAATCAAACACAGCTGAACTAGCTAATCAATGTGTTCAGGTTTACTAGGGCTACATGCAAGTGAGATTTTTTTCTCTCAGGTTTTTTTTTTTTTTTTTTTTTTTTTTTGAGCTAAAGTCTGCAGGACAGTGGCACTCAAGGAATGACACTGTCTATTCCTGAACCTATAGTTTTCCTATAATGTAGTTCAGGGTTAGGGTTCAAGTTGAGCTCAGTCAACAGCATAAAATTGATCACAACAATATTAATTTCCAAATTAAACAAAATCAATACACAAAGCAATTTTCATATTCTGACAGCAAAATCTACATACTCACATGCATCTCTTATTTATTTCTCCTTTATTTAACCAGGTAAAACTTTTACAGAAGTGACCTGGCTAAGATGCAAACGATTTTAATGATGCAAAAGATTTTAAAGATTTAAAATTCTCATATTTTGTAGTTTCATATAACAGTTGATGCAGATGACAAGAAGTGAGACAAATAATATCTTCTTACTATTAGTGTTACTGACACCACAAGCTGAGAAAAAAAGGCTTACAGGCAGCTCAGTGTCTCCACCCATCCTCACATTTATATAGTGTTTGTCAGTAAGAGCCTACTGATTGTCTTCATGATGACCATCATCTCTCTGCTCCTGCTGGCCTCTCTGCTGCTCACACCTGACCTTCACTGGTGAGAGACTGACTATATAACAGCATTTTATATTAATTGGTATCTGCTGAATAACCTGACTGACAGCAGTCTCTCTCTTTCAGCTCATGTGGATGTTGGTATAGTGAAAAACGGCACAGAAGCAAAACCCCCACTCCAGACCTTTCATGGTTTCTCTTCAGAAGAACTGGCGACATATCTGTGGTGGATTCCTCATTTCTGATAGATTTGTTATGACCGCTGCACATTGCTGGAAGTAAGACTTCAGTTTAGTCTGAACTACAATTATGAGTTCAAATCATAATATCATAATTAAAAAAACTTCCTATAATGATGGTATTGTTCATAATAGTAATATGACTTTCTTACACAGAAATGAGAAACTAACAGCTGTGGTTGGCGCACATAACCTAAGACAGAATGAAGGGTCTGTCCGCATTGGTGTGAAGTCCTACCCACATACATCCACACTTCAACATGCACACTCTGCAGAACGACATTATGCTTTTGAGGGTAACAGTAGTTCCAATGATTGTTTTTAAAAGATTTATCAGACTGTCTTTTAATGATGATATTGTTTTTGTATTACAGCTAGAGAAAGAAATTGAACAAAACAAGAATGTCATGAAGATTTCCATACCAAAAAAAGAGAGCGAGATTGAAGCTGATTCTGTTTGCAGTGTTGCCGGCTGGGGAAGACTGAGTTTTAAAGGGAAAAAGAGTTTTCGTCTCATGGAAACAGAAGTGAAGATCATGAATAACACTGAATGCAAAAATAAATGGAAAGACAACTTCTCAGCCTCACAGATGATGTGTGTCTACGGGCGATGGAGGAAGCTGTAGTGTATGTAAAAACATTATCGAATTGAGACCATCATTAATGAGAAGTACTGTATCATTTCAGTCATCATGTGTTGATCTGTGTTTCTCTTCACAGGAGGATGGAGGAGGTCCTTTGGTTTGTAAAGACACTGCAGTTGGTGTCACTTCCTTTGGTGACCCAAAAAATCTGCAATAGTCGTGAACGACCTGTAGTTTATATAAAGATTTCACCATATATTGAATGGATCTGCAAAGTTATTGCAAATGTTGAATGATTTTTGCAATGAAAAACAGAATAAAGTATGTTTAAATGTTCAATAAACAAACTATGTGTCACGCATCAATTGTAAGTGGTGTTTATTATTGCAGCACTATAAAATAATAGTAGGTCTGCTAATAAGGATTCAATTATAGTCTCGATCCCAGGCTAGGTGATATAGGAAAAACATACAGTGTTGTCCACATGCATCTGACGTTAAAATCCTGACCCCTTTAGGTAGAATATAACACAACGGGGGTGTTGGATGTCAGAAAGTTTTTGATGGTGATTGGGAAGTGTTCGCAGTCAGGAGCATTTCCAAAGTTATTGAAAAAACAGCCGGAACCATCTTGAGTTAAATAAGTGGTAATCCAGTGTTCACCAGGCTGATTCAAAGGGTGTGTGTTAATGATAGACATTGATGGTAAGTTCCTTAATGGGGTTTCAGGCAAATGATTGCTCGGGAGGATGCCGATAAAATTAGTGTTTTTGTCCATGATAGCCGTGAGTTGCAACGAGTTCATTTTCTGTTCAGCAGTAATCGACCAGGACCTGTCTGCAGTTAGACATTTCGATGACACTGTCAAACACTGTAAACGATGAGATTAATAGTATGTGGTAACGGTTGTCTGAAGCGTCCTTCGAGTCTGTTATTCCCGGACTTGATGAGCGATATGTGCTGACCACAATCTTCGTCAGGCGTTAGGTTAAAGGTGTAAAGCGTGTAGCCTTACAGAAAATCATCCCTGTTGATAGAGAGGGCCTGATTTTTAAGATGCCTCCCGGTTGCAGTCGCGCCAGCTGATAAAGTTCACACACGGCAGATCCTGAGGCAAAGTCTGGCTGTAGAGGTTTGGCGGGGAATTGTTGTTCGTCCAGCGTACATGGCTAGGAACTCCAAATCGTAATGATTGAATGCGAATTGGTTTTTATCGTAGGTTCCGGTGAAGGAATAGTTATCCACCATAGCCAGGATGATGGATTTCGGTAAGGTCCCCAAAAACAAATTTTCCTGATTTGATACACAGGACCCCATTGGTATGGAGAAAATTTTCAAAACACACCCTATCTATGGGGTACTTGGCCATAGTTGAGAGCAAGGTCTGGGCATGTGCCAATCTTACGGATGGTGATACGGTCACTTTCTTGACAAAAAGCATAGCCGACATGATATTTAATTTATAGGCCACATCCTCATCGGTCATCAGGCAGAATTTGTCTTTTTGCTTCTGATCAGGGTCGTATTTTTATGTCGATGCCGTTTAGCATTCATTTTAAGAAAATGAAGAAAATATCATTGTGAATAGGCACCAACAGTTCCACAACCTTACTCCTGGCTGTGTAGATCTATCTCTTTGGTCAGCCCACAGGTCAGTTCTCACTCATCTGCCCCGCTGTGTCTTTGAAAAACGACCAGCTGAGAAAAAGATTCCAGCATATCTTTGCTGTAGTTGAGAAGAATCTCAGTGATACATCACTAAGGATACGTGCTCAAACTCTGAGATATCAGGTGGTCACCCAAGACTGACGTCGACTTGTGAAAATATGGTGGCTCTGGGGTAATTTATTAGGGATACCTTTGCAGTGTCTGCAATGTCAGCCCCATACGGTCTCATGATTTTAAGACGTAGAAACAACAACGTGTTGTCGATGTAATCTTCGCCTGTACCGGGGATAAAAACTCGCCAAAGGGGACGAATCCGATAATGCCGATAAAAGGAGGTAATTTCTAAATAGGCATTTTTCTCGATAATCGTCTGGGTCAGCGGGACTGTGAATAAACCCAACTCGGATTTGATGCACTCTCCTGACATGCAGTGCAGTAACACCATGTTAGAATATGGTTTTTATGGATCTCTTAACCACGGTGTTTCTTTTCTTAGTCTTCTTACACTTTCTGGGCGTAACTGAGGGCTTCTCTGACCTTTGCTTTGTTTTCTTTATCGAAAGGCCAACGCCTTCATATACCCGGTGGTTTAGACAATCTCTTACGTGCCATGACCATGAGACCCAAACCGTCTTGAGCTTTAGGATCACCATTATATGATCTAGACAAAGCGTTTGAGACAACGTCGGAAACTATATTTTTAGCAGCCACTTTTAGGTGAGGTTTAGAATGTTGAACCCCTTTTTTAACAACGGTACTGCCATCCTAAACAGACCTCTGAAAAGACCTCCTAGAACGGCTCCGTACATAATGGCTCCGCCGGCATATCTTGGTAGTCCGCTGCCAGACTGATTTTGATAATAGTCGGCGTAATCAGCCACATTCATCCCTCGGGCGTTGTAAAAAGACATTTTAAAAAACCTAGATTGTTTTGTGGGCCTAAAGTGTAGTTTTACCATGACTTTTCTGTAAGAGAATCCTTTAATTCTACGGTGATGTCCGTGATATGAGACTTGTTGACCGATGCGTAATGGGGTTTGTCATATCTGACACTGATGATATCATTCTTTTCCCCAGTTATATGTACCCATCTTAAAAGTGGTACGTACGAATCACCCACTAATTGGTATTCGATAATGTCGGTATAAACATACATTGTATAGAAGCCCCCATTGATATTGGCTTGATGAGGGGCATTCGTAATAATGGTCTTTTGTAAAATCAGCATTTTCATGGTAGGCCGAACGTCCTAAAGGCTCCTCAGGTTTCATACCTAAAATAGTAGTGAGTTAAAAAATTAAAATTAAATTAAATGTATGCATTTAGCAGACGCTTTTATCCAAAGCGACTTACAGTGCATTCAGGCTATCAATTTTTACCTATCAGTTTCTCTTAGAAGCTTACCCAATGTTAGGTTTTGCAACCATTTGAACTATGTTTATTAATTGATCATAAGCCAATCGCAGCTGGTGCGTTTACCTCATTTATCCTACGGACCACGGTGCGAACAGTTAAGTCAATGCAAAGACGTCTGTTGTGAAGTTAATTTTACACATGAATGAAGCAAATAAACTCAAAATGTTCAAGGGTCCAACTACGTGCGAATAGCACGATTTATTTGTGCAAGTCACGTCTGGTGTGAACACACTGTAAGACCGCATCTTTTAACACCGGTTTTTTAACTCCTAAAGATCCGGGGATAGCTGGGGTGTAATAGACTTTTTTCATGAGCTCGGACATATCAACGTTTCGACCCTCTGCAAAAGAATAACAAGTACAAGTGTAGCATTTCAGGCTTTTATTAAAAAATAAAGATATAGTAAAAATAGGGTTTCAAATTGGATACACAATGACAAGACTAAAATTCAAATTGGTTACAAGAATAAAATAAAAAAATTGGTTACATAATGACAAGAATAAAGTTCAGATAGAATGTTGTTACAAATTGTCTAACCAGTAAAGACAATTTATACATGACATATACCCCTGATCTAGTATATAGTTGACCAGAATTTCAACCATTTTGCTGACCTTGTTTTTCTCATTTTTTGAAACAAGCTTCACACATACATCAGTTACATATGTACACATACATAATACCTTGCTAACTCCTATCCCTTGACCGGCTGCGGATATCTTATCTAGAATTTTTCTGAGCATTACAGCCGGTGGATCAGATCTGTTAACACACGTAAGTCAATGTACCCCATTTATCCGTAACTCATTCTCATAACATCCATTTGTTTCTTGAGATTCTTTATACGTTTCGTTTATCCCTCATAATATTTCTCGGGATCACACACATGTTCGATAGCCGTAAGTATTATTTCGATCATTTGCTCTTTATAACCTGAGATAAACACGAGGGTCTCTGAAAAAAATTCTTCACGCTACACATGGACCCCATAATGTTGCGCTCACAGTCCAGGGACAGACACACTGCTTTGCCAGAGATCTAAGGTGTTGTAAACAACCTTCTTTTCTCTTTCTTGCAGTTTTGAGATGATAAATGGTTCATCTCAATTCATGCAGGGTAGCTCCAGTAGTTCCTTGAATCCTCAGATTGATGTTGGTCATTAAACTGCAGCGGCATAGGGTGAAGTCGATAATGGTCTGAAGACCGGGCTTGAACAGTTTGCAGTTCAGCTCATTGAAGCATGAGTTGAAATAGTATGCGGCAGGCTCAAACAGACAGGAATGTTGCAGCTGGCTCGGATGATCCGTTGCACAACCCTCGCACTCCTCCCTCAGTTTGTTGTCAATGATGTGCTGCAAAAGCAGCACGATCATGGCTTTTATGATTTTGAACCCGATGCCACTGAAACACCGTCTGCGGTGTGGGCTGAGGTAGTACACAGTTCCTTTAGGTAGCTCAGGTTGCGATATCCAAGCTCTGTGCAGAATTTATCCAAGCATTCTTCGTGCAGTTTGGGTGAGCGGTGTTCATCTGTCGGAATATAATTGATAGCATTATCATCAGGAGCAACGAGGTTGAAAGGAGCATAATCGCTTTGTAAAGAGTCTTCTTGAGACATGTTGGAAATGTGATATGGGGAGGTACTTACTGTTCTTTATAATGGCTGTAGTAAATGGGCGGGGACGTCAACACCTCTGAACTTTTTCCGGGGTAACTATTGGGGTGAAACAGCCATGTTTTAATTTTGTTGTATCTGTCACGCATGTCATACCACTTGAACGTTTTGTTTACGATCTGGTCACAAAGGGTCAAAGCCCTAAATCAAGGGTCATAAATCATTTTTTGTCATAAGCTGCATGGTAACAACTTATAATAGTCTCTTTCTTGCCTCTATATACAAGCTCTCCATAAAACAAACAAAAAAAAAGCTCTGCAAATTAACAATATTTTAATAGCCACATATAAGACAGACACTTCATATTTAATGGTATTTTATTAATTTTATTGCATTAAATGTATTCTACTTTCAATAAAACATTTGCAATTGGTTTTTAAAAGCTGATTTAATGCATGTTTTAGCCTGGGTTTTTTATTGCATTTACACATGTTTGACCAGCATGCATCACTAGCATGTGGTGTTTCTAGTGCTTTAATGGCAGAGTTTAATTAATTTAAGTGGGTACAGTATATTAAACATATTAAAAAATATGGATTCAGTACCGTATATAAAAATAATACAGGCATAATCTGAAAAACAAGCCTTGTGCATCACAGGGAATAATATTTAGAGATTTTTACAGATGGTTTGATACCTTTAGATCAAATGGTGTTGTTGTTTAATGGATTTATATTATTGCATACATTAAAAGTTATAAAATTATTATAAAACACATAAAATGCTAATTCCAAAAATGGAGCCTTGTGCAATAACAGGGGTGTTTTTCTGAACATTTTATTATCAGTTTGATAGTATTATGTCATGTAGTTAAATTTTTCAATGAATTTATATGGTTAATTTCTATATAAAAAAATATTTCTAGAAATTAAGCCTTGTGCAACATAAAGGGCATATATTTATGTCCATCTGAGTTAGTTTGTTCTCAAAAAACATAACAGGCGCAAAGAGTTTAATTGGTATGAAACCGAATGTCTAATGAATGTCAAACGTCAAACTAAATTTACCGCAGATAAGTATCATGTATGACAATTCCACTCGCAATGATCTCATTAACTTTGTTCATGTCATCTAGGAACAAATAATTGCGCTGCTCATTCTTGATGCTGACAGAACAAACAGCGTTCCGCGGAGACAACTTTAAATGCCATGCCGATGCTTGACGCTCGATTTGCTGATTAAGCATCACCCCATTCAGACGCTCTGCAATTCTAATCAAGCACAGGCTGATCGACAGCGTTTTGCTTTTTGTTTAAACAAGCACACGCAGCTCTACCAGATTATAAGAAAAGGTTAGAAAAGAGAGTTTGAATTTACAAAAGCTTTTATTTACAAGAATTCACCCATTTACAATTACATAGCCTCAAGTAACAAGTTAATAGTTACTTAAAGTTAGTAACAGATTAATTTGTCATCAAAAATTGCACACTGAGCATCATTACAGCACCAAATATTTTCAAAAGAAAAAAGATTAATACATTTATAGTAATACAAATCAAATTAAAAATTCTAGACTGCAACTGGTTAAAAACAATGCAACAATGTTTGTGTTATATCCTGTTCAATTTTCTTTCTCCTGCTCAAATAGATGGACATCTTTGCTTGTCCCACCACAAAATTAAGCAGTTGACAGATTTGTTCTTAGAAACATATTTACAACCTAATATGAAAATCTCTTGTGGGAATACTACATTGCAATTTTTAAAAATAACCTTTAAAACAGAAAACAGTAGTTCAAGTCATTGACAGCTTAAGCTGCAGTCCTTAAGTTGCCTCTTTGTCGCCATCTCTGTCTGAAAACCTGCAATTGCAGTTATTTGCACAATTATCTTTATTGCATGGGTTGAGCACATGGATGAATCTAATGTTTTGAGCATATGTGTGGCTGTCAGTCACCGCACTGGTGTGTATAATTTATTTAGGAATCACAGATTCTAGCCTACATCTTGGAAGTATGACCCAAATAAGAATTTTCACCGGATACTGTAATCTGAATTAGGGATCCACCGAAATGAAAATTATTGACCGAAGCCGAAACTGAACAAAGTGAAGGACTGGGCCAAAGGCTGAAGGCCGAATACCGAACATGGTTTTTTGAGTTTTTTCCCCATGTATTTTGCCATTTTTTTTTCACCATTGCATAAGTTAAATATCCAAAATGTGCTTTTTAAAGTTTTGTCTTGCTTTTCAAAAAAATGAAATAAATAAATAAATCAATCAATCAATTACAAAACAACAATTTAAAAATATTTAACACTGAACATTTTTAACATTCTAGCAGACACTATACAAACAAAGCACAATTGAACTTTAAATTAATAAGTTAGTAAAATAATATTTTTGGCCATCAGACCCCCTTCTTGAATCAGGCATGTATTTTTACTGTACAAGTAAAAACAGATCTGAGCAGATTACAGATCTGAACACTATATGTGAATGTTATAATAAATGTATTAACAGAGCTGTTGTAATGATTATTATCATTATTATTGTCTGACATTTTATTTTATTTTACAGAACAACAGTAAAATTACAATTCCAACATTTATGAATGATGATGTTCTTGCTTTTTCTCAACTTTTATTTTGGCGGAAACGCGCAGGAAGACCTCAGTGCTTCTTTTTGTTGACAACAGCAGATTTATAAATGAGTCTCATTACGAATATGTTGTAAGTATCACATTGTCACATGCCTTGTAAAAATTCACAAAATTCATAAAGATTTTCCTTGTGCTTTGGACTTTGAACCCTGGTTAACAAGCTAGTTCCGCAAGTTTGTGCAGCTCTGTCAGAATACGAGCAATGTATGCGTGTATTCGAAAACATAACGTTCTGCAGTTTACTTACTAATTGTTTAAGGCCATTTCATGCTTTCAGTCATCATACAGCAACCAGCAACTATCACGCCTTCCTCTTTTCATAGAAGACACACGATGCAGTACTAAACAGTCTCTCGCTGTCGTTGCTTGTAATGATTTTTGCATCTTTCAAATAGCAACTAGCTGGTTACAATTTATTCTGTCTTTCCGCTTATTCGTACTTTCTATTGGTCCTTTAGAAATCATTCTAATTTTGATAATAAAAAATATATAAAAAAAATAAACAACTAAAAAATAGATTTAATTCATACAAAAATACAAACCAAATCTATTGTAATATTATATATATATATATATATATATATATATATATATATAAATGCGTGTGTGTGTGTGAATTTAATACTTTTATTCAACAAGGTTGCATTAAATTGATTTAAGGGACAGTAAAGTTATTTATACTTATTACAAATTAATTATATTTCAAATACGTTTTAACTTTGTATTCATCAAATAATCATGAAAAAGTTGAAGTATCACAGTTTCCACAAAAATATTAAGTTAAAACAGTTTTCAGTAGGCCTATTGATAATAATGAAAACCATTAATAAAAACAGCATATTAGAAGGATTTCTGAAGGAACATGTGACACTGAAGACTGTAGCAGTGATGCTGAAAATTCAGCTTTGATCACAGAAATAAGTTACATTTTAAAATATATTTAATAGAAAACCAGTATTTTAAGTGTAATATTTTATATTATTATTTTTACTGTATTTTTGATCAAATAAATTCATACTTCTTTCAAAATCTAAATAAAAAGTCTTAATTATTTCAAACATTTGATTGTCAGTGTGTATATAAAAAATAATGCATGTGAACTAACCAAATATAGTATTTTTATTGTCTTCAGATTTACAATGTTCTAGAGCAAGTTTGAGAATGATGAATATATATTTTTTATTCTTACACATGTGAAATTAGTATATTTTTTACGTGTTTATATATATATATAATATATATATATATATATATATATATATATATATATATATATATATATATATATTCTTAAAAACGTGAAATTAGAGATTTACAGACATTCACTCTTATCTTACAGTATATTGTGACTAATAACTTAAATGGCATTACAAAAAATGAGAAAAGGTCAGTAGTTTGCACCCCTGAAAATTAATGTCTGTCATTTAGGATTTTTATTTATTTATTTATTTATTTATTTATTTATTTTTATCATAAACAGTTGCATATATGTACATACATGCAGCTTATTTTGCATATGTATGTGCTTCAACCTCAAGGCTGATCAACTCTGGCCTGAGTGTCCACTGTCCTCCAGAGGTCAGCACCAGTCCTAATTAAACACACTTACCAGTAGTTTTCAAGTAAATCTGAAGATTTTTACCTGGTTGGTGGGTTTGATTGGGGTTGGAGCTTAACTCTGCAGGATGATGGCCCTACAAGAGCAGGGTTGGTACCAATGTTCTGCCATAGATGTAAAGATAAAGTCATCTAAATATAATAATATTAGTTCAATGTGAATATTAACATTTGCTAACTGCTTTTAAATGCAAATATCTTTAAATCAGAGCCAAGGCACAGGGCCAGATCCCATAGACAGATAGCTCAACCACTCAGCTATCAATCTATAAAATCATGGCCTGCTTCTGAGAAATGTTGCATAGTTTTTCAGTATCAAACCGTTTTTTTTTTTTTTTTTAAATGAAATAACATGGGCTGAACAAGTTTCTGTGCGTGAGTCTGTGGTTTTGTGATATCACTTAAAAAAGAAAAAAATTATTTACATATATAAATAAATGAAAAATATGATTTATATATATATATATATATATATATATATATATATATATATATATATATATATATATATATATATATATATATATATAATGGAAGTAATTTGTCATTTATATCCTGTTTGTCATATTTATTTGCTTGATCAGTGTCTTTTTGGTTCTTTTGCAGTGGCAAAGCTCTTTGAAATAACTGAAATAAAATCATAGAAAAAAAAAATCAAGAATTTTAGAAAGCCACACTATAACCTTTAATTATATGTGCTAAAAAGGTTTTCTTATCGCTACATGTCTTTTAGCCATCATTACTCCATGACATAAGAAAGAGTAGAGAGAAATCTGTCCTCATTAATGAACATCCTACACCATGCATCAACAGATCTTGGCCTTTTTTTTTGTAAAACAACAACAACAACAAAACAACAACAACAACAAAAAAACACTACAGTTGTATTATGAACTGTAAATTATTAAAGAACCAAAATGCATGCATGTAAATTAAAAGCTATTAAAGGCGTTTTAAAATGATTGTTTTAATAAATCTCTTTTACATTAAATAATAAAGATACAAAGCAGCTAAGTTAGATATTGTTGTACAAATAATTATAAATTGTTATAGACTGCGAATAAGATTGCAGTTTCACAATTTTGCATATGCATTACAAAGTTAATTATTTTTTTACATGCAATGATACCAAAAAAAAAAAAAAAACCAATAAGATTTGTAATGAAGAAAAAAATATTAAAATAAAAAATATTACAAATAAGAATAAATGTTGTGGGTCACACTCAGCTTCATGCGTGCCACACAAATCTTGCACTCTGATATTTTAAGGAATAGAATACACTCCTGCATTTAAATGCGGCTGCAATTATTTTATTTTTTTTAGTTTTACTTAAATTGTATGAAAGCAAGTAAAGAAGGCTCCCTTAAAAATCACTGAAGTTGTCAACTAATGAAGCTCTTTTTTTACATTGTGTGCACTTTGTTGATTATAATGAGAGAACTAGATTTTAAACGTGAGGACATTTTATTAATCAGTACATTCTTTTCAGTTTCAATGATTTAGCTAAATCGTGGCCAGGTTTAATTTAATCGTTTCTTGTTTTATTTTGGCTTAAATAATGGGAGCGAAATTATTCAGTGCAGTTTTCCTAAAATAATGAAAATAATGCATTCTTGTGAGAGGTTTTTAATGGCGAGATCATATTACCTGGATCGATCATCTGCCTTACTATTGTTACTGCCTAGGCACTCTTGATGTATTCAATATTTTCGTGGTCAGTTGTTACTTGAAAGGGGTGGACTGCTCCTTCTAGCCAGTGTCTCCATTGCTCAATGCCTGCTTCCATGGACAAGAGTTCTATGTTCCCAACATCATAGTTTCTTTCAGCTGCAGTTAACTTTCTTGAGAAGAATGTGCCTGTATATAGTTTACCAGGTTGGCCATGGCGTTGTGAGAGCACAGCTCCGATTCCGCAGTCCGAAGTGTCTACCTCCACCACAAATGGAAGATTGGGGTCAGGATGTTTCAGGATGGGGATGTGGTAAACTTTTCCTTCAATGTATTGTAGGCCTAACTGGCTTCCTCAGTCCACTTCAACTTCAAAGGCTTTCCTTTCAAGAGGGATGTCAATATGAAATTAATTATACTGTAATTTCTGATGAAGTGTCTATAAAAGTTGGCAAACCCCAGAAACCTTTGAAGCTCTTTTATGGTGGATGGTTGTGGCCATTCCATGACGGCCTTGACCTTGAATTCATCGATTTTTACTCCTTGGTGACTGATATGGTAAGCCAGGAATGAAGTCTGTCTGACATGAAACTCACATTTTTCTGCCTTGATGTACAGTTGGTTTGTTAGCAGTTGAGAGAGGACGGTCCTGACATGGTTGATATGTTCAACTTGTTCAACAAGTTGAACTATGTTCAACAGTCATAGGAAACATGTATTCGGCAGTTAAAGACATGACGCAGCGCGCGTGTCTGTGGAGTGTGCGTCATTAGAAAAAATGTGCTCAGTAATTAAAGAGACAGGGTGACGTTTCTGTTATTTGGTTTGTGACATCCTTTACGGGAAATGCAGAATCGTCAGAACACCAGCGCAAGGCTGCTCACAGCACTTGGTCACATGTTGCACCAGAACCGTTTTTGGAACTGAAACTTAGAAATTGCTCACGGTTCCGGTTCATTTCAAAAAACAGAACCGGTTCTGAATAAGAACCGGTTCTCAGTTCCCAACCCTATTTACACAACAGAAAAGAAGGTTTACAAGGCTGTACCCCGCCCACATCTAGGGTACTCGGATCACATCTCTGTTATGCTAATTCCAGCATACACATCACTTCTGAAACTCACCATACCGGTTCAAAAACTCATTACAGTTTGGCCAGATGATGCTACCTCAACACTACAAGACTGCTTTCAGTGCACAGACTGGAACATGTTTAAAGAGGCAGCCACCTACAACAACCTCACAGAGCTGCAGGAGTACACTGAAACTGTGAGTGCTTATATCAAAAAGTGCATTGATGATGTGACGGTCCCCAAGACCATCACCACACATGCAAACCAGAAGCCGTGGATGACAGCAGAGGTTCATGGGCTTCTAAAGACCAGAGATGAAACATTCAAATCAGGAGATAAAGCAGCCCTAAAAATACCAAGAGCCAATCTGTCCTGTGGCATCAAAAATGCTAAACGGTTATATGCTCAAAAAAAATCAACAATCACTTCACAGACAGCAGAGACACAGAGCCTGTGGCAAGCCATTCAGACCATCACTGACTACAAGCCCCCGCCACAGGACTGTGACAAAGACACATCCCTCCCGGATACACTCAACCACTTTTATTCATGGTTTGAAATGCAGAAGGACACACCTGCAAAAAAACTGCCCATACCTCCCAATGACCAGGCGCTCTGTCTGTCTCCAGTCGACGTAAGGAAGACTCTATCTAGGATTAACCCACGCAAGGGTCCTGACGACATACCTGGCCATGTACTAAGAGACTGTGAACAACCTGTCCCTCATTGTGAGTAAGACAAAGGAGGTTGTGATGGACTTCAGGAGAAACTCCGTTGAACACCCCCCACTGACTATTGACAACTTGACTGTGGAGAGAGTTAGCAGCACTAAAATTCCTGGGGGTGTACATCACAGAGGATCTCACCTGGACCACCAACACCATGTCACTCTTCACCAGTTGAAAAGAGCAAGTCCCCCCCCCCCTCCATCCTCACCACATTCTACAGGTGAACCATTGATAGCGTGCTGACCAGCTGCATCACTGTCTGGTATGGGAACGGTAGTGCAGCAGACCGCAAGACCCTCCAGCGGACAGTGAACACAGCTGCAAAAATCACCGGTGCCCCTCTCCCCTCCATCCTGGACATATTCCTCACACAATGCTCCAGCAAAGCCAACAGTATCGTGAAGGACCCCACCCATCCATCCCACAGTCTCTTCCAGCTCCTACCTTCAGGAAGATGATACCGGAGCATCAGAGCCCGCTCTGCCAGACTGGTCAACACCTTTTTCCCTCAGGCTGTGAGACCCCTTAACTCAAATCACCCCGCCCTCCTCTGAAACCCCACACAAACCCCCTACCTCCTGAAAACCCCCAAAACATACTACATCCACCCCCCTAACATCCCCCAACCTTACCACATCACAGAAAAAACTGTCTGAAACAGTCTTTGTTAACTTTTTTTTATTGCAATTCAAATCTATTTTGTGCAATTCTCCTCTATGAGCACTAGACACTTTTCACACACACTGTTGTATGTACATAATCCCACAAAAGAGAGTAACGTGTTTACGTGCTCATGCACTACAAATCATCTTGCACTGTTCCCCAGCCACCTGCTTGACTTCCGATGTTTTTCTTTTCATTCGTATTGTCTATATATTTTTCTTTTTCAGTCTATGTATAGGTAAACATTTACATATAGTATATTTCAAGTTAAAATCTGTCAGTAGGTTAGTTGTGTATAAGTATAGTATTATTGGAAGCATTTGTATAATTTGTATTTTAAAGTTTATGGTATAGGTAAACATTTATATATAGTATTTTTATACTAAAAATATGTCAGTAGGTTAGTGGTGTATAGTTTTATACTATTTTACTTCATTGTTGTATGTCTGTATTTATGTAGCACCGTGGTCCTGTGAAGCATGACATTTTTTTCCACTGTATGTCCCCGCATGTAGCGGAATGACAATAAAGCTCAACTTGACTTGACTAATGAGGTTCAAAGGTGCTCCAGAATCGATCATCGCTGTTAATGAAATAGAAATATCTTCAGTCTTTAGTTTAATAAGGAGCTTGAAGGACTTGTTACTTGGAAGTGAAAAGTGTTCAATATTTACCCAAGAGGTTGTTTGGGCTTTGTGTCGGCACCCATAACTGCGATGGCCTGCTTCACCGCAGTAAAAACATAGTCGGAGTTGACGTCGCCTCATCCTTTCCTCCTCAGATAATCTGGAAAGTCCTAGTTGCATCGGTTCATCACTTGGTTTGGTGATTGATGTTGTTATAGGTTGAGTGATGGCTGGTGGAACATGTTGAAATTCTCTCGCATTTCTTCGTCTTGGGGCTTGTCTCATCAGACTGTCAATTTTTATGGTCAGTCAGAAAACAATAAATTCTCCCCTTTACAAGCCAGCTCTGCCTGCAAAGCAGTGTTGAGGCTATGTTGAAACACAGCTTTCAGGGAAGCATCATTCCATCCGCTCTTAGCAGCAAGTGTTCTAAACATGATGGCATATTCGGCAGCTGTATGGTTACCTTGTGACATCTGCATTGATATATCCTTGCCCCCAGTGGGATATTTAAACACTTCTCGTAGTTGTTGGATTAAATATTCAAAAGATCTTCTAAATCGCACATCCGTTTCCCAAACTGCCGCAGCCCAGTCGATCGCCTTGCCAGATAATAAAGTCATCATGAAAGCCCATTTCTTTTCATCTCAAGTCAAGTCAAGTCAAAGTTTATTTATATAGCACAAATTTAACACAACTGTAGCTGATCCAAAGTGCTTTACAGTAAAACATGATTTAAAATAGAAAAGAGTGGAGATAAAAGCAAATATCATATACAACAGACAAATTATACATAAACACCAACTATATATACATAAAAAGAATAAAATAATATAAATACATAAACAGTATCACTCAAAAGCTAAGGTATAAAAATATGTCTTTAAGCTAGTTTTAAAAACATCCAGTGATGGAGAAGCCCTAATACTCAAGGGTAGACCATTCCAGAGCTTTTGGGGCAGCTACAGAGAAAGCTCGATCACCTTTTGATTTGCAGCGAGAACGAGGAACCGATAAAAGTAACTGATCTCCAGATCTTAATTGCCTAACAGCTGTGTAAGGTTTTACAAGATCAGAAATGTAATCCGGGGCCGAGTTATGCAATGCTTTGTATGCAAAAAGAAGGATCTTAAAATCTATTCTAAATTTTATGGGAAGCCAATGCAATGAGGCAAGGACAGGGGAGATATGGTCTCTTTTCCTAGTTCCTGTCAGCAATCTAGCTGCCGAGTTTTGAACCATCTGTAAACGGGAAAGTGTAGATTGAGGTAGGCCAATATAGAGCAAATTGCAGTAGTCTAGTCGAGAGGAAATTAGTGCATGAATCACTACTTCAAGGTCTTTTCTAGAAAGAAAGTGTTTTACTTTTGCTACAGATCTACGTTGGAAAAAGCTACTCTTCACAACTGCATTTATGTGCTTGTCAAATTGAAAAAGAGGGTCAAAGTAGACACCAAGATTTTTGGCATGATTGTGCAAATTATTACTTAAAAAACCTAACTGTGTTTTGACAGAGTTGTTGGTAGCAGCAGGACCCAGTAGAAGCACTTCGGTTTTATTTTCATTTAGTTGCAGTGAGTTATTTGACATCCAGGATTTAACTTCATTTAGACATGAGAACAGACGGTCTAAGGAAAGGTCGTTGGCATATTTGACTGGAAGATATAATTGAAGGTCGTCAGCGTAACAGTGATAATTTATATTATATTTCCGGAATATTGAGCCTAAAGGGAGCATGTAGAGGGAGAATAAAAGAGGGCCAAAAATGGATCCCTGCGGAACACCGAATTGAATAGGCATGGCGGGAGAAGTGAATGACCCAATATTCACAGAGAAAGTTCTCCCCTTTAGGTATGAGGTGAACCACTGCAAAGCTTGGCCCTGGACTCCAACAACGCACTGAAGACGATTTAAAAGAATGTCGTGATCGATAGTGTCAAATGCGGCACTCAAATCTAAAAGAATCAGGATGGCAGAAGACCCAGAATCGATAGACAGCAGAATGTCATTCGTGACCTTCAGCAATGCTGATTCAGTGCTGTGCAATGCTCTAAAACCGGACTGAAATGGGTCTAGAATATTAAAAGTATCCAGATAGGAGCCAAACTGTAAAAGAGCAACTTTTTCCAAAACCTTTGAGTTTAGAGATAGGCCTGTAGTTGTTATGCACGGTAGGGTCTAGATGAGATCCTTTCAATAAAGGCTGTACGATAGCATGTTTAAAGCTTTCTGGAAATACAGCGTTTATTAAGGAGCTGTTTATTATAGTTAAGAGGGTGGGGCTGATTGTATCTAAAACCTCTCTAAACAGACGAGCAGGCAGAACATCTGACTGACAGAATGTAAGTTTCATCTGAGAAATTATTTTACGTAATTCAGCTAAGGAAACTGGTTCAAAAGTAGTAAAGCTACTAGATGGAAGGACCAATTGAAAGTTGTCTTTGTCTATGTCAGGTGAAGGGAGATGCGATCTAATATCCTGTATCTTCTGAATGAAAAATTCTGAAAATTGTGTGCATGTCTCAGGATTGACAACAGGAACTGAAAAAGCAACAGGATTAAGAACTGAATTTATGGTTTTAAAAATTACTTTTGGCCTATTTGCATTTTTTGCAATTATGTGTGAGAAGTAGTTAGATTTTGCCTCATGAACAGATTTTTGATTTCAACTAAGCGGTCTTTTAAAATTTGGTAAGAGACTTGGAGGCCATCCTTTTTCCACCTGCGCTCAGCCCTTCTGCACTCTTGTCTAAGAGTACGAGTAGCTGCATTTAACCAGGGCTGAGGACTAGTTATAGCCTTACGGTTTTTACGTTTAAGTGGAGCAACTGTATTGAGAGCAGTACAACAGGCGGAGTTGAAAATTTCAACCAGTTGTTCAGTATCCGTACAGACTGATAAAGAATTGACAGTAGAGTTTGAAATGAGCTTGGAATAAGACTCAGAAAATTTAAATGCAGTCGTAGAATGAAACACACGTGAATAATGTACAGGCAGAGAATTTGAAGGCTTTACAATTGAAATAACAGGCTCAAACACTACAGGGAAATGGTCAGAAATGCCAGCATCAGCTACTTCACAGATGCGCACAGAAAAACCACGAGTCAAAACAAGATCCAGTGTATGGCCTAAGGAATGTGTAGGGCTAGAGACTGACTGTATAAAACTGAGTGAGTCCATAAGGCTCATAAAATTTTTGACCAAAGGTTTTGATGGACAACAGACATGAATGTTAAAATCACCCAACACCATTTGCCTGTCATAGCGAGACACTTGATTGGACAGAAACTCAGAAAACTCGTGAATAAAAGTTGAATTGACTTTAGGAGGTCTATACACCAATACACAGTGTCACGGTAGGAAATCCATTGTTTCCTCCGTGTCATGTTTTGTGTTTGTTTTTGTACTCATGTAGTCTCCATGTGCTCGTTTGGTTGATTGTTGTCACCTGTGTGTTGATTGTCTCTCGCTCCAGCTGATCCTCATCTCCACTCAGCTACATATACTCCCTCATCTCTCTGTCTGTTGTCAGATCCTCATTCATGTCTCCACTTCCTAGTTGGATTACCGTCTTCCGTGTTCGTGTGCTGGATTGTGTTCGTGTTGTCGTCTTCGTGTCAGTGTTCCGGTCTGTTCCTGGTTTCATCCATTGACCGTCTTCACCTTCACCATCGACTTCACCATCCAGCTCTTCTCACGCCACCGTAGACCTTCGTTTCCATTGCCTACATTCTGGACTCTGATTTCAATAAACTTCTTCTGATTGCCTGCAATTGCTTCCTCCTCTTTTACAAGCCGTCACAGTAGGATCTGACCATCATGGAAGCAGCAGGCGATCGCTCCCCATCTCATCTGGAGGAGTTTCTGCAGAGAGCCGTTGGTCGTATGGATCGCCAAGACAAGGCGATAGATGAGATGGGTCGAGCTTTCCAAGCAATGGTGACGAAGGTGTCCGAGCTCGCTCTCCAGGCTCAACAACAACAACAACCGCCACCCGCTGCGCCTCCCACGCCACCCACACCGCCGATCGTCTCCGGAGGGATTTCACAGTCCGAACCACGCCTCCCCATCCCTGAGAAATATGCGGGTGAGCCAAAGTTTTGTCGATCATTTCTGTCTCATTGTTCTCTGCACTTCGCCCTGCAGCCCCGCACGTTTAACACCGAGGAAATGAAGGTGGCATTCGTCTTGTCACTACTGACGGGGAGGGCTGCCCTCTGGGGGGACGGCGGTGTGGGAGAACCAAGACAGCTGCTGTGCCTCGTTCCACGCCCTTTCGGAGGAGATGAGACGGGTCTTCGACCGCTCCGTCGCCGGGAGGGAGGCGGCTAGACTTCTCACGGACCTACGTCAGGAGGACAGGTCCGTATCCGACTATTCCATTGAGGTTCCGCACCCTGGCGGCGGAGTGTAAGTGGAACGAAGAGGCGCAGTGGGATCACTTCCTGCATGGGTTGGCTGACCGCATCCAACAGGAGATCCGCGCCGTCGAGCTCCCCACTTCTCTCAATGGCCTGATCGACCTCACCATCAGAGTAGACAACCGACTCGACCAAGCCGCCAGACGGAGGGGGAGAGCAGTTCTCGCGACCAGACCGGAGGCTCAGCGTCAGCGCTCAGAGGTTGCGGTCAGCCCACCTGGAGATCTTGAACCCATGCAGGTGGGGCGAGCTCGGCTCTCCCGGGAGGAGAGGATCAGGCGGAGATCCCTGGGACTATGTTTATACTGCGGCAGCCAGGAACATCACATCCAGCGCTGTCCGGTAAAAGACCAAGCCCGATAGTAAAACGGAGGCTACTATCGGGTGGGATCTCTGCCAGGAAGACCTCATCTACATCGACACTCCTTCCGGTGAGTCTACGGTGGTCCACCCACGCACTCGATCATCACGCTTTGTTGGATTCTGGGGCAGAGGGTAGTTTCATGGACGTTAAGTTTGCTACTAAACTCAACATTCCTCTCACCTCCCTCAAACACCCCATTGCACCTTTTGCACTCAACGGACACAGACTGCCAGTCATCACACAGACCACTGTACCTGTTTCCCTCATCACATCTGGCAACCATACGGAGGAGATTTCATTTTACATCACGGACTCACCTCAATCCCCCATTGTTCTCGGTCACACCTGGCTCCAGAAACACAACCCCAGGATCGATTGGCGCCTCGGATCTGTGGTTAGCTGGAGCGAGGAGTGTCATTTGTCTTGTCTTTTGTCTGCTGGTGTTAATGTTTCTGAGTCTGTGTTTTCAGGGGGAAGCAGTGGATTTGGCTAACGTGCCCGCGGAGTACCACGACCTGAAGGAGGTGTTCAGTAAGTCTCGTGCTGATTCTCTTCCTCCTCATCGTCCCTATGACTGTGCGATAGAGTTATTGCCAGGAACTTCTCCGCCTAAGGGCAAGTTATATTCTTTGTCTATTCCAGAGACGGCGGCCATGGAGAAATATATATCCAGTTCTCTAGCAACGGGGTTCATCCGCCCTTCTTCTTCTCCAGCGGGGGCGGGGTTCTTTTTTGTGGGAAAGAAGGACGGATCCTTGCGACCTTGCATTGACTACCGAGGGCTGAACAACATAACGGTAAAGAATACCTATCCTTTGCCGCTTATGTCTTCAGCTTTTGAGAGGTTGCAGGGAGCGTCCGTTTTCACTAAATTGGACTTACGTAATGCTTATCATTTGGTCCGCATCAGGGAGGGGGATGAGTGGAAGACTGCCTTTAACACCCCTAGAGGCCATTTTGAGTACTGCGTGATGCCTTTCGGGCTAACGAACTCGCCGGCAGTCTTCCAAGCACTCGTTAATGACGTGTTGCGAGACATGGTCGATCTGTTCATATATGTTTACCTGGATGACATATTGATTTTTTCTTCGTCGTCTCTCCAGGAACACGTGCAACACGTACGACGAGTGCTTCTGCGGTTGCTAGAGAATGGATTGTTTGTCAAGGCGGAGAAATGCGTTTTTCATGCACAGTCTGTTTCTTTTCTAGGACACATCATTTCGACTGAGGGTGTTCGCATGGATCCTGAGAAGGTTAAGGCTGTGGTAAATTGGCCATCCCCAGAGTCTCGCAAGGCCCTGCAGAGATTTCTGGGGTTCGCCAATTTTTACCGGCGTTTCATTCGCAATTTCAGCCAACTAGCCGCTCCTCTGACCGCCTTGACCTCCCCTAGTTTGACGTTCAGGTGGTCAAACGCAGCCGAGGCTGCGTTTGCCAAACTGAAAAGCTGCTTTGTTTCAGCTCCCATTCTCGTCACCCCTGATCGCTCACGTCAATTCATAGTGGAGGTCGACGCGTCAGAGGTGGGGGTAGGAGCAGTGTTGTCCCAACGCGCATCCTCAGACGGAAAGGTGCATCCTTGCGCGTATTATTCTCACCGTTTATCTCCTGCGGAAGTTAATTATGACATTGGCAATCGAGAGTTGTTGGCAGTCAAACTTGCACTGGAAGAATGGCGTCACTGGCTTGAAGGGTCGGGTGTACCTTTCATTGTATGGACGGACCATAAGAATCTCGAATACATTAGAAGCGCCAAAAGACTTAACTCCAGGCAGGCTCGGTGGGCATTGTTTTTCGGTCGTTTCGATTTTACACTTTCTTACCGGCCGGGTTCCAAAAACATCAAACCCGATGCTTTATCCCGTCTTTTTGAGCGTTCCGATCGTACTGCTACTCCCGAGCCCATTTTACCGGGGACCATCATTATCTCCGCGCTCAGATGGGAGGTCGAATCGAAGGTGTTGACTGCCTTAGAAGGGGTAACGCCCCCGGCTCGTTGCCCACCGAACCGATTGTTTGTGCCGGAGGGGTTACGGTCAGACGTTCTCCAGTGGGGTCATTGTTCCAGTGTTGCTTGTCACCCAGGGGTTAGTAGAACTAGGTTTCTAGTCAAGCAACGATTTTGGTGGCCTGGTATGGCTCGTGACGTCCACGACTTCGTCTTGGCTTGTTCAGTTTGCGCTATTGGTAAGACTTCCAATCGACCTCCAGATGGGTTACTCTTACCGCTATCTGTCCCTTCGAGACCCTGGTCCCACATTTCGCTAGATTTCATTACCGCCCTCCCGCCCTCTAAGGGCAATACGGTGATTTTAACCGTAGTGGACCGGTTCTCGAAGGCGACTCATTTTATTCCCTTGCCCAAATTACCATCAGCCAAGGAAACAGCGGTAGCTGTCATTGACCACGTCTTCCGGATACATGGCCTTCCGACAGACGTGGTTTCTGACAGGGGTCCCCAACTTGTGTCCAAATTTTGGCGAGAAATTTTGTAAATTGTTAGGAGCGACTGTTAGTCTTTCTTCCGGGTTCCATCCCCAGAGCAATGGTCAAACCGAGCGAGCCAATCAGGATGTCGAAAGGGTTTTGCGATGTTTGGCTTCCAATAATCCTTCGACCTGGTGTCAGCAACTCTCAATTGTGGAGTACGCACACAATTCTTTACCAGTGTCATCTACGGGCATGTCTCCATTTAAGTGTAGTTTAGGGTACCAACCACCTAATTTTGTCAGTACGGAATCCGAGGTTTCGGTCCCCTCCGCACACGCACTAGTCCAGAGGTGTCACCGCACCTGGACCAGAGCTCGCAGAGCTCTGCTCCAGGCTAGGTCGCGCACCAAGGCTAAGGCCGATCGCCACCGGTCAAAGCCTCCCCGTTACGTCGTCGGTCAAAGAGTGTGGCTTTCTACCCAGAATATTCCTATGCGTTCCGTTTCGAATAAGCTTGCTCCCAAATTTATTGGCCCGTTTTCTGTTACCAAAATCATTAATCCGGTAACAGTGCGTCTTAGCCTTCCTCCGGCGTACAGGAGGGTTCATCCCGTGTTCCATGTGTCCAAAATTAAACCGGTGATTTTTTCCCGTCTTAACCCGCCTGCCCCGGTTCCCCCCCCCCGCCTCGTATCGTTAATGGGGAAACCACATATTTGGTTAATCGTATTCTGGACTCTAGACGGAGGGGACGCGGATTTCAGTACTTGGTGGATTGGGAAGGTTACGGTCCGGAGGAGAGAAGGTGGGTTCCTGCTCGGGACATACTGGATCACCGCCTTATTGATGATTACAATCTACAGGTAAAGCAGGCTGGGAACGTCAGGTGACGTCCTAGGGGAGGGGGTACTGTCACGGTAGGAAATCCATTGTTTCCTCCGTGTCATGTTTTGTGTTTGTTTTTGTACTCACGTAGTCTCCATGTGCTCGTTTGGTTGATTGTTGTCACCTGTGTGTTGATTGTCTCGCTCCAGCTGATCCTCATCTCCACTCAGCTACATATACTCACTCATCTCTCTGTCTGTTGTCAGATCCTCATTCATGTCTCCACTTCCTAGTTGGATTACCGTCTTCCGTGTTCGTGTGCTGGATTGTGTTCGTGTTGTCGTCTTTGTGTCAGTGTTCCGGTCTGTTCCTGGTTTCATCCATTGACCGTCTTCACCTTCACCATCGACTTCACCATCCAGCTCTTCTCACGCCACCGTAGACCTTCGTTTCCATTGCCTACATTCTGGACTCTGATTTCAATAAACTTCTTCTGATTGCCTGCAATTGCTTCCTCCTCTTTTACAAGCCGTCACACACAGAGTATGGGGCCATTTAGATCAATTTTTAAGAGCTGTGCCTCAAAGCTAGAAAAGGCATCTACAGGCAGAAGTCTGCATTTAAATGAGTTCCTAAAAATCGTTGCTAAGCCGCCACCATGTCCACTTGGCCTAGGTGTACTGTAGAAAGAGCAGTATTAAGGGGATAGTTCACCAAGAGCTGAGAGTTCTCCATTCTTTAACCATGTTTCAGTCACGAATAAAAAATCCAAGGAATGAGAGGTAAAAAAAGTCATTTAGGATAAAAGATTTATTAGACAATGATCTAGCATTTACTAGAGTCATTTTAACTGTCGTTGAGGATGAGGTAATGCCTGGCGTAACACCTGGTGAGACATATTTCGGATGACGGAGATTCACTACATGAGCATTTCTATTCTCATGACGTGTATTATTAGTACGCAGTCGGCGAGAAGAAGACCAGACGACCGGTATAGTACATCCATCAGATGACTCAAACTTGTCTTCCTGGTTATCAAAGTAAATCTTGAGTTGATTAACAAAGCCTCTACATTGCTCCCCAGATACATCAAATTTATCAGGTAATGCAAGGCTTACTGTCCTCGGCGTGGTTGATGGAAGAGACTGGATGTTTTGAGTCAGGTGCTCATTGACAGACTGGAGTTTAGCCAGTTGATCTTGGGATCCCTTTAATACCTTACTTTGATAGGCGAAAGCAACTTGTAGGTTTGAAACTTTTGCTGGATTCAGTTGAGGAGAAGTATTCTGTAACAACGAGGTTGAGGCGGCATTAGAATCAATTTGCAGAAGTTTATTAATAGAAGACTTGAGTGACAGAAACGTTAGGCCAGATAGAGAGTCAATACCACAACAGCAGTCCAATCTTTTAACATACACAGGGGAGATCCAAAAGGCAGAAACGAGTAAGCAGGCAAAAGGTCCAAACACAATCTTCAGTCCAAATCAGGCTATCAATCCAAAGGGGTAATCCAACATACGAACAGGCAGGCAGATAACAATGGAAACGCTCGTTAAGGCAGGTAAACTGGCAATACTTCGCAATGAGCAAACACACGTGCTGCGTCTCAATGTGCCTACTTATACTACACCCTTAAAGTATGTACTCTTTTGGTGAAGAAAAAGTACACATTTGCTTGTTGATCTGCCAGTCGCGGGTCTTTCATGCGGAGAACTCTGCTCATATTTTCTGCATAATGATGCATTTAAAAGTTAACGACCAAATGGATGTTTATAAAAGTTCACATTGCTGTTGCAGATGAAATATAACACGGATAACAATAAATAAATATTTTTTTTTTACCAGGTTAAATGTTGATTATTAGTAACTCAAACCCCTTTTTGTAAACTTCACTACCTAACCATCAATCACACATCCGCCACGTTTGTAGTTTTTCTAACACGTTTTATTCATGTTTGTAATTCTAGACCGAATCCTTCACCAAAGAGCAATGGATTGTGGGCAATTTTTGCCATTAGAGTGTGCATTGATCCACACTTCAAAAATCAACCTGAAATAGTAGACCATCCGGGGACTTTTGGCATACTCTTTTCAACATGCTATGCTTTGGGACAATATATATATAAATTTATATATATATATAAGAGAAGAGAGATATATATATATATATATATATATATATATATATATATATAATTTATATATATATATATATATATATATATATATATATATATATATGCCATTCTACAGAAGTGGTGCAAATTCTGGCTTGTATTTATTTATTTATTTTTTTTTTTAATTATTTGTAAGATTTGTATTGCATTGCATGTGAAATGCATAAATTGAATGTGGGTACACTAGAATCTTTGTATGTTTTTCACAATTTCAGCAAATTTTAAAGTGCCCCATTATGCTATTTGGAAGGTTAATAATTTGGTTTTGGGAGAGTCCACAACAACAGTTTCACAAGACTGTGATGATGCGTTTTAGCGGTCAGGTAAATCCTCTAAAGTATTTTATATTTAGATTTTTTTTTTTTTTTTAATTTTTTTAATTTATGAACATTTATAACAATATACTTTGTATCACATTTGCTTCAACCTCAAGGCTGATCAACTCTGGCCTGAGTCTCCAGAGTTCAGCTCCAGTCCTAATTAAACACACTTACCAGTAGTTTTCAAGTAAATCTGAAGATTTTTACCTGGTTGGTGGGTTTGATTGGGGTTGGAGCTTAACTCTGCAGGATGATGGCCCTACAAGAGCAGGGTTGGTACCAATGTTCTGCCATAGATGTAAAGATATAGTCATCTTAATATAATAATATTAGTTCAATGTGAATATTAACATTTGCTAACTGCTTTTAAATGCAAATATCTTTAAATCAGAGCCAAGGCACAGGGCCAGATCCCATAGACAGATAGCTCAACCACTCAGCTATCAATCTATAAAATCATGGCCTGCTTCTGAGAAATGTTGCATAGTTTTTCAGTATCAAACCATTTTTTTTTTTTTAAATAAAATAACATGGGCTGAACAAGTTTCTGTGCGTGAGTCTGTGGTTTTGTGTTTGCACTGAGAAGAGATCAGAATTCTTTGCTTTTTAAATAAATGAAAAATATGATTTTTTATATATATATATATATATATATATTTATATATATATATATATATATATATATATATATATATATATATATATATATATATATATATAAATAATGGAAGTAATTTGTCATTTATATCCTGTTTGTCATATTTATTTGCTTGATCAGTGTCTTTTTGGTTCTTTTGCAGTGGCAAAGCTCTTTGAAATAACTGAAATAAAATCATAGAAAAAAAAATCAAGAATTTTAGAAAGCCACACTATAACCTTTAATTATATGTGCTGAAAAAGTTTTCTTATCACTACATGTCTTTTAGCCATCATTACTCCATGACATAAGAAAGAGTAGAGAGAAATCTGTCCTCATTAATGAACATCCTGCACCATGCATCAACAGATCTTGGCCTTTTTTTTTTAGTAAAAAAACAACAACAACAACAAAAAAAAACACCAACAAAAAAACACTACAGTTGTATTATGAACTGTAAATTATTAAAGAACCAAAATGCATGCATGTAAATTAAAGGCTATTAAAGACGTTTTAAAATGATTGTTTTAATAAATCTCTTTTACATTAAATAATAAAGATACAAAGCAGCTAAGTTAGATATTGTTGTACAAATAATTATAAATTGTTATAGACTGCGAATAAGATTGCAGTTTCACAATTTTGCATATGCATTACAAAGTTAATTATTTTTTTACATGCAATGATACAAAAAAACCCCAATAAGATTTGTAATGAAGAAAAAAATATTAAAATAAAAAATATTACAAATAAGAATAAATGTTGTGCATCGCACTCAGCTTCATGCGTGCCGCACAAATCTTGCACTCTGATATTTTAAGGAATAGAATACTCTCCTGCATTTAAATGCGGCTGCAATTATTTTTTTTTTTTAGTTTTACTTAAATTGTATGAAAGCAAGTATGTTCTTTTCAGTTTCAATGATTTAGCTAAATTGTGGCCAGGTTTAATTTAATTGTTTTATTTTGGCTTAAATAATGGGAGCGAAATTATTCAGTGCAGTTTTCCTAAAATAATGAAAATAATGCATTCTTGTGAGAGGTTTTTAATGGGGAGATCATATTACCTGGACCGAGCATCTGCCTTACTATTATTACTGCCTAGGCAATGTCGCTGTAAAAAGAATCGGGTGAAGAAAAGGGACCAGCGAGCCTAGCATGGGTTTAGTGGTTTGGCACTCTTGATGTATTCAATATTTTTGTGGTCAGTTGTTACTTGAAAGGGGTGGACTGCTCCTTCTAGCCAGTGTCTCCATTGCTCAATGCCTGCTTCCATGGACAAGAGTTCTATGTTCCCAACATCATAGTTTCTTTCAGCTGCAGTTAACTTTCTTGAGAAGAATGTGCCTGTATATAGTTTACCAGGTTGGCCATGGCGTTGTGAGAGCACAGCTCCGATTCCGCAGTCCGAAATGTCTACCTCCACCACAAATGGAAGATTGGGGTCAGGATGTTGTAGGATGGGGATGTGGTAAACTTTTTCTTCAATGTATTGTATGCCTAACTGGCTTCCTCAGTCCACTTCAACTTCAAAGGTTTTCCTTTCAAGAGGGATGTCAATATGAAATTAATTATACTGTAATTTCTGATGAAGTGTCTATAAAAGTTGGCAAACCCCAGAAATCTTTGAAGCTCTTTTATGGTGGATGGTTGTGGCCATTCCATGATGGCCTTGACCTTGGATTCATCGATTTTTACTCCTTGGTGACTGATATGGTAAGCCAGGAATGACGTCTGTCTGACATGAAACTCACATTTTTCTGCCTTGATGTACAGTTGGTTTGTTAGCAGTTGAGAGAGGACGGTCCTGATATGGTTGATATGTTCAACTTCAGACTTTGAGTAAATCGAGATGTTGTCAATGTAGGCTATAACATACTGGTTCAGAAGGTCTCTGAAAATCTCATTAATGAATGACTGGAAAACAGCTGGAGCATTGGCCAGCCCATACGGCATAACCTGATATTCATAGCGCCCAGCAGTGGTGAGGAAGGCACTTTTCCATTCATCACCTTGTTGATTCTGATCAGGTTATATGCACTCCGTAGGTCAAGTTTGGTGTAAATGGTAGCCTCACGGAGCTGTGGGGTAGCGGAACTTCACGGTGACATTGTTAAGTCCTCTATAATCAATACAAGGCCTTAATCCTACATCTTTCTTTTCAACAAATAAAAAACCTGCTGCAGCTGGAGACGTGGAGGGCCAGATGAATCCTGAGTTAGGGCCTCTTCAATATATTTTTCCATGACTTGGGTTTCTTTTCTAGACAGAGGGTAAATCTTACTCTTTGGAGGCATTGCACTGGGAAGTAGATCGATGGCACAGTCTTTGATCTTGATGGGGGGATTGAATGGTTGGGTAGGAATATCATATTTTTTGATGAGATCTTTGTTAATGGTTCCAATCCAAGATGGCGGCGTGGTCAGATGCAGCGGCTACTTAGGGTCCCAAAAACGGTGTTTTTATGTCTGTTAGTCTCGTTTCTTCGTCTTCCAACAGTCTCACCTTATCGCAAAATCATCAGATAAACACTCGGAAACACATCTATGATCGACAGAGCCTTTTGGAAATCGGCAGTGTGTACAAACAACAGCTTTGACCAGTGACTACTGAGAAGCTAAGATGCCTCTGTCTGCAGTTGAAGCCGAACCCCGAGACCGCAGCCTTGCCTACTGACGCTACCCACACAAAATGACGGCGCCGGCGGTATGAGAGAGGACAGAAGCACAGCAAGCATGGAGGCACACGAGCTAGGCTAAGGGCTAACCCCACTAGACCAGCGATTCAATCACTCATGCTCTCAAACGTTCGCTCTCTGGAAAATAAACTGGACTTAATTCAACTCAGTCGGTCTACACAGCATGAGACAATGGATTGTTGTGTGTTTGTTTTCACTGAAACTAAACTACAATGGCTAAACTACAATATCTCAGACTCAGCTATTCAGCTGCATGGACTTCCCTGCTATCGAGCAGACAGAGATAAATCACTGTCTGGTAAGGCTTGCAGTGGTGGCTTGTGGATGTCAATAAAGAGTGGTGTAACAATGCTGTAGTAGTGACAAAACAATGTTCATCGCTGGTGAAGTTTACGTTTGTGAAGTGTCGACAGTTCTATCTGCTGTGGGAGTTCACAGCCATTGTTATTGTCACAGTTTGCATCCCCCCGTGTGCTAATGTGAAGCACGTGCTTCGCAAGCTGTATAGTGCCATCAGCGTACAACAAACAAATACCCCCGATGGCTTTTTCATAATAGCCGGTGACTTCAACCACACAAACTTAAAGACAGTTTTGCCAGAGTTCTACCGACATGTGAACTTTGCAACAAAGGGAAAAAACACACTGGACTTTGTTTACACATAGGGTTGGGAATCGTTAGAAATTTTCCGGTTCCGCCTAACGGTTCCGGTTCCGATTCCGGTTCCATTAAAATCATTAAACAACTATTAAAAAATAGTGGTAAGGAAAAATGCACAATACTCAAATACTCAATGCTCAATACTGTTTATTACTTATTGTCAACTTAATTTAAAGGTTGTCAATGTCAAAATTCAACATATATATTACAGTATAAAAAAATTCTGGTTCCGATTCCATTTAAATAAACTATTATTATGTTTTTTTTTACTATTTTACCTTCATTGAATGTAGTGTTGCTGAAAGGTAGTAAGTAATGTTGAGTAATGCAAGTCCATCAATCAGCATGTGCTTCAAAGTTGATGTTTTTTACACTATCAGTAACATTTTGCTTTTTCAAGAAGGAATAAGGTTGGCCAAATAGTCCCTTGAGGGCTAAGACACTTGTTCATTTCCCTAAATTAATGAAATATAAACTGTTATACTTATAACCATGTATACACACTCCATAAAGCCCCTGTTTTACAAATGATAATGCAGTCAGGAGATGCTGTGATGCAATGAGTGGTTTCCACATTTTTAAACATTTAAAATGCATGAAAATAAATATTTTCTATCACTTTGTTTAACACTCTTGAAATGACCTGTACACTAAACAATCTAACCCTCATACTTACATTACAATAGCGTCTATTTATTTAGTGGTCCAAGTTAAAGTCAGTATGTATATTAATGACAATATGGGACAAATATAATGTAATTTTTTGGTGGCAGTTGTTGCACACTGCCGGTACATGTACAGGCAGACAAAGCGATGTGCACAGTTATCAAAGGCGCGAGTGCAGTACAGTCATAGGAAACATGTATTCGGCAGTTAAAGACATGACGCAGCGCGCGTGTCTGTGGAGTGTGCGTCATTAGAAAAAATGTGCTCAGTAATTAAAGAGGCAGGGTGACGTTTCTGTTATTTGGTTTGTGACATCCTTTACGGGAAACGCAGAATCGCCAGAACACCAGCGCAAGGCTGCTCACAGCACTTGGTCACGTGTTGCACCAGACCCGTTTTTGGAACTGAAACTTAGAAATTGCTCACGGTTCCGGTTCATTTCAAAAAACAGAACCGGTTCTGAATAAGAACCGGTTCTCAGTTCCCAACCCTATTTACACAACAGAAAAGAACGTGTACAAGGCTGTACCCCGCCCACACCTAGGGTACTCGGATCACATCTCTGTTATGCTAATTCCAGCATACAGACCACTTCTGAAACTCACCATACCGGTTCAAAAACTCATTACAGTTTGGCCAGATGATGCTACCTCAACACTACAAGACTGCTTTCAGTGCACAGACTGGAACATGTTTAAAGAGGCAGCCACCTACAACAACCTCACAGAGCTGCAGGAGTACACTGAAACTGTGAGTGCTTATATCAAAAAGTGCATTGATGATGTGACGGTCACCAAGACCATCACCACACATGCAAACCAGAAGCCGAGGATGACAGCAGAGGTTCATGGGCTTCTAAAGACCAGAGATGAAACATTCAAATCAGGAGATAAAGCAGCCCTCAAAATACCAAGAGCCAATCTGTCCTGTGGCATCAAAAATGCTAAACGGTTATATGCTCAAAAAAAATCAACAATCACTTCACAGACAGCAGAGACACAGAGCCTGTGGCAAGCCATTCAGACCATCACTGACTACAAGCCCCCGCCACAGGCCTGTGATAATGACACATCCCTCCTGGATGCACTCAACCACTTTTATTCATGGTTTGAAATGCAGAAGGACACACCTGCACAAAAACTGCCCATACCTCCCAATGACCAGGCGCTCTGTCTGTCTCCAGTCAACGTAAGGAAGACTCTATCTAGGATTAACCCACGCAAGGGTCCTGACGACATACCTGGCCATGTACTAAGAGACTGTGAACAACCTTTCCATTATTGTGAGTAAGACAAAGGAGGTTGTGATGGACTTCAGGAGAAACTCCGTTGAACACCCCCCACTGACTATTGACAACTTGACTGTGGAGAGAGTCAGCAGCACTAAAATTCCTGGGGGTGTACATCACAGAGGATCTCACCTGGACCACCAACACCATGTCACTCTTCACCAGGCTGTGAGACCCCTTAACTCAAATCACCCCGCCCTCCTCTGAAACCCCACAGAAACCCCCTACCTCCTGAAATATGGACCATCTCACCCCCTCCACCCCCCTAACATCCCCCAACCTTACCACATCACAGAAAAAACTGTCTGAAAGAGTCTTTTTTAACTTTTTTTTATTTCAATTCAAATCTATTTTGTGCAATTCTCCTCTATGAGCACTAGACACTTTTCACACACACTGTTGTATGTACATAATCCCACAAAAGAGAGTAACGTGTTTACGTGCTCATGCACTACAAATCATCTTGCACTGTTCCCCAGCCAGCTGCTTGACTTCCGATGTCTTTCTTTTCATTCGTATTGTCTATATATTTTTCTTTTTCAGTCTATGTATAGGTAAACATTTGCATTTAGTATATTTCAAGTTAAAATCTGTCAGTAGGTTAGTTGTGTATAAGTATAGTATTATGGGAAGCATTTGTATAATTTGTATTTTAAAGTTTATGTATAGGTAAACATTTATATATAGTATTTTTATACTAAAAATATGTCAGTAGGTTAGTTGTGTATAGGTTTATACTATTTTACTTCATTGTTGTATGTCTGTATTTATGTAGCACCGTGGTCCTGTGAGGCATGACATATCTTTCCACTGTATGTCCCCCGCATGTAGCGGAATGACAATAAAGCTCAACTTGACTTGACTAATGAGGTTCAAAGGTGCTCCAGAATCGATCATCGCTGTTAATGAAATAGAAATATCTTCAGTCTTTAGTTTAAAAGGGAGCTTGAAGGACTTGTTACTTGGAAGTGAAAAGTGTTCAATATTTACCCGAGAGGTTGTTTGGGCTTTGTGTCGGCACCCATAACTGCGATGGCCTGCTTCACCGCAGTAAAAACATAGTCGGAGTTGACGTCGCCTCATCCTTTCCTCCTCAGATAATCTGGAAAGTCCTAGTTGCATCGGTTCATCACTTGGTTTGGTGATTGATGTTGTTATAGGTTGAGTGATGGCTGGTGGAACATGTTGAAATTCTCTCGCATTTCTTCGTCTTGGGGCTTGTCTCATCAGACTGTCAATTTTTATGGTCAGTCAGAAAACAATAAATTCTCCCCTTTACAAGCCAGCTCTGCCTGCAAATCAGTGTTAAGGCTTTGTTGAAACACAGCTTTCAGGGAAGCATAATTCCATCCGCTCTTAGCAGCAAGTGTTCTAAACATGATGGCATATTCGGCAGCTGTATGGTTACCTTGTGACATCTGCATTGATATATCCTTGCCCCCAGTGGGATATTCAAACACTTCTCTTAGTTGTTGGATTAAATATTCAAAAGATCTTCTAAATCGCACATCCGTTTCCCAAACTGCCGCAGCCCAGTCGATCGCCATGCCAGATAATAAAGTCATCATGAAAGCCCATTTCTTTTCATCTGACTCAAACTTGTCTTCCTGGTTATCAAAGTAAATCTTGAGTTGATTAACAAAGCCTCTACATTGCTCCGCAGATACATCAAATTTATCAGGTAATGCAAAGCTTACCGTCCTCGGCGTGGTTGATGGAAGAGACTGGATGTATTGAGTCAGGTGCTCATTGACAGACTGGAGTTTAGCCAGTTGATCTTGGGATCCCTTTAATACCTTACTTTTATAGGCGAAAGCCACTTGTAGGTTTGAAACTTTTGCTGGATTCAGTTGAGGAGAAGTATTCTGTAACAACGAGGTTGAGGCGGCATTAGAATCAATTTGCAGAAGTTTATTAATAGAAGACTTGAGTGACAGAAACGTTAGGCCAGGTAGAGAGTCAATACCACAACAGCAGTCCAATCTTTTAACATACACAGGGGAGATCCAAAAGGCAGAAACGAGTAAGCAGGCAAAAGGTCCAAACACAATCATCAGTCCAAATCAGGCTATCAATCCAAAGGTTTAATCCAACATATGAACAGGCAGGAAGATAACAATGGAAATTGTCGTTAAGGCAGGTAAACTGGCAATACTTCGCAATGAGCAAACACATGTGCTGCGTCTCAATGTGCCTACTTATACTACACCCTTAAAGTATGTACTCTTTTGGTGAAGAAAAAGTACACACTTGCTTGTTGATCTGCCAGTCGTGGGTCTTTCATGCAGAGAACTCTGCTCATATTTTCTGCATAATGATGCATTTAAAAGTTAACGACCAAATAGATGTTTATAAAAGTTCACATTGCTGTTGCAGATTAAATATAACAAGAATAACATTAAATAAATATTTTTTTTACCAGGTTAAATGTTGATTATTAGTAACTCAAACCCCTTTTTGTAAACTTCTCTACCTAACCGTCAATCACACATCCGCCACGTTTGTAGTTTTTCTAACACGTTTTATTCATGTTTGTAATTCTAGACCGAATCCTTCACCAAAGAGCAATGGATTGTGGGCAATTTTTGCCATTAGAGTGTGCATTGATCCACACTTCAAAAATCAACCTGAAATAGTAGACCATCCGGGGACTTTTGGCATACTCTTTTCAACATGCTTTGCTTTGGGACGCACTTATTCTAATCGCACATACTATTTAGGATGGATAGTATGAACATTGAGACGCAGGGAGAGTCTCTTGCTAAATACTGATCAAACAGGAAATGAACGTAGAAGTAGAGGGAGCGGTACACAGTCAGTACTCAGGCGAGGGCTCCCTCTGCTGGTGCGGTGTTACACATACATACATACATACATATACAGGTCCTTCTCAAAAAATTTGCATATTGTGAAAAAGTTCATTATTTTCCATAATGTAATGATAAAAATTAAACTTTCATATATTTTAGATTCATTGCACACCAACTGAAATATTTCAGGTCTTTTATTGTTTTAATACTGATGATTTTGGCATACAGCTCATGAAAACCCAAAATTCCTATCTCAAAAAATTAGCATATTTCATCCGACCAATAAAAGAAAAGTGTTTTTAATGCAAAAAAAGTCAACCTTCAAATAATTATGTTCAGTTATGCACTCAATACTTGGTCGGGAATCCTTTTGCAGAAATGACTGCTTCAATGCGGCGTGGCATGGAGACAATCAGCCTGTGGCACTGCTGAGGTGTTATGGAGGCCCAGGATGCTTCGATAGCAGCCTTAAGCTCATCCAGAGTGTTTGGTCTTGCGTCTCTCAACTTTCTCTTCACAATATCCCACAGATTCTCTATGGGGTTCAGGTCAGGAGAGTTGGCAGGCCAATTGAGCACAGTAATACCATGGTCAGTAAACCATTTACCAGTGGTTTTGGCACTGTGAGCAGGTGCCAGGTCGTGCTGAAAAAACGAAATCTTCATCTCCATAAAGCTTTTCAGCAGATGGAACCATGAAGTGCTCCAAAATCTCCTGATAGCTAGCTGCATTGACCCTGCCCTTGATAAAACACAGTGGACCCCAACACCAGCAGCTGACCATGGCACCCCAGACCATCACTGACTGTGGGTACTTGACACTGGACTTCAGGCATTTTGGCATTTTCCTTCTCCCCAGTCTTACTCCAGACTCTGGCACCTTGATTTCCGAATGACATGCAAAATTTGCTTTCATCCGAAAAAAGTACTTTGGACCACTGAGCAACAGTCCAGTGCTGCTTCTCTGTAGCCCATTTCCTGCACACGCCTGTGCACGGTGGCTCTGGATGTTTCTACTCCAAACTCAGTCCACTGCTTCCACAGGTCCCCCAAGGTCTGGAATCGGTCCTTCTCCACAATCTTCCTCAGGGTCCGGTCACCTCTTCTCGTTGTGCAGCGTTTTTTGCCACACTCTTTCCTTCCCACAGACTTCCCACTGAGGTGCCTTGATACAGCACTCTGGGAACAGCCTATTCGTTCAGAAATTTCTTTCTGTGTCTTACCCTCTCGCTTGAGGGTGTCAATGATGGCCTTCTGGACAGCAGTCAGGTCGCAGTCTTACCCATGATTGCGGTTTTGAGTAATGAACCAGGCTGGGAGTTTTTTTTAAAAGCCTCAGGAATCTTTTGCAGGTGTTTAGAGTTAATAAGTTGATTCAGATGATTAGGTTAATAGCTCGTTTAGAGAACCTTTCATGATATGCTAATTTTTTTTGAGATAGGAATTTTGGGTTTTCATGAGCTGTATGCCAAAATCCATCAGTATTAAAACAATAAAAGACCTGAAATATTTCAGTTGGTGTGCAATGAATCTAAAATATATGAAAGTTTAATTTTTATCATTACATTATGGAAAATAATGAACTTTTTCACAATATGCTAATTTTTTGAGAAGGACCTGTATACATATATGCCATTCTACAGAAGTGGTGCAAATTCAGGCTTGTATTTTTTTTTTTTTTTTTTTTTTTTTTTCAAATTATTTGTAAGATTTGTATTGCATTGCATGTGAAATGCATAAATTGAATGTGGGTACACTAGAATCTTTGTATGTTTTTCACAATTTCAGCAAATTTTAAAGTGCCCCATAATGCTATTTGGAAGGTTAATAATTTGGTTTTGGGAGTCCACAACAACAGTTTCACAAGACTGTGATGATGCGTTTTAGCGGTCATCGGCATGGTAAATCCTCTAAAGTATTTTATATTTTGATTTTTTTTTTTAATTTATGAACATTTATAACAATATACTTTGTATCACATTTGCATAAAATTATTTTACAAAAAGTAGTTAATGCTAATGCGAGGGTGTTTCTAATGCAGCGTCTATTCTATTATATTGGAGCAAATGCAGACACAAAAATTGCATCTGCTGTCATCTCCCATTCACCCATACAGAAGTTTACCCAATGTTATGATTTTTTTTATATATAAAATAAAACAAATGAATGTCACTGCTGAAATATTTCAATACCAAAACAGCCATACATTGTTTAATATTAACATTGTTTTGGGTTTGACAATTCAACCTTAATTTGCCCTTATCGTGAGGACAGTAAAATGCAGTGAAAAGGTTGAAATGAACAGAATAAAGTCATGAAAACAAAATTATTAATTTTTTTTTTATTATTATATTTTGTTTTTATGATTAACAGGACGTTCGTTAATGACACTTTTTAAAACACAGCCAGGTTTTCTGACATTATGGCAAATTTGTTTCAAAATGCTAAACAGTATTTATTCACCATGTGGTCCAGGGTGGGAAGACTGCTTAATCTATCTTCCTGATCACATGGTTTGGGGTGTGCCAAATCCAGAGAGACTGTTTGTCTGTGTTTCAGTACTGACAAAACAAAAAAGAAAAAAAAAAAAGAAAAAAAGAGGGGGACAGCAAATATCCTATATAAATAAATGCTTTAATTTTTTTTAAAAGGGCAGAAAAAAAAACATGTCAGCTAAATTTCATAAGAACTTGGCACATTATGATGAGGTTCTAAAAAAATATGAAAATATATATTTGTTTATTTTCTAAGTGTAGTTTAGAATAGAGGGTTAGAATGGGGGACACATGCCATTAAATAGAGAAAAATAAACCATTACATTAAAATATATGTAAAGTTATTAAATTAATTCTTTGTACTGCCTCTTATAGTAATGAACTTGATTTTTTTGTAAAAATGTGTCAGTTGTCCATTTCTTAAAAAATATATATATGGGGGGGACATTTTGGAGCATTTTGCACCACTTCTGTAGAATATACAGTATACACACACACACACACACACACACACATATATATATATATATGTTAGTGTTATATAGCAGAAGTTATATAGTGATTATGGGCCTAAAGGGCACACTCCGAGCTTTAATTTGAGGGTATTCTCATCAAAACTGGAGGAAAGGTTAAGGAATTACAGCTCTTTAATATGTACCTCCCCCCTTTTTTAAGGAACTAAAAGTTATTGGACAATTGACTCAAAAGTTGTTTCATGGACTTGCGTGGACTATTCTTTCGTTATTTCTCAATTAAGCAGGTAAAAGGTCTGGAGTTGATTCTAAGTGGGCCATGTGCGTTTGGAAGCTGTTGATGTGAACCCACATCATCAATGAACAGAATCTAAATTCTCCTCAATTTGTTGGGGCAACTCTCAGGGTTGCTTTGAAATCGATCCAGTTTCACTAGTTCACGCTTACATATTATTAGCTGAGGTATGAAATGCGTATTTGGCGTGCTGTCCGGGGAAGGGCTAGTTTTTATTTTCCTGAAAAGTCAGCTGGTTGGTAGGCCGGAAGAGCCTACATATTCCGGTGGCAGCGACTTAAGCGTTGGAAGGGTAGGCCCTACCGGCTGCTGGTACCGGACTGCGAGGTTTGGGACGCCCGGTCGGTAGGGCTCGAGCCGATGCTCGAGTTCACCTCTCCGCAACGGAAAGATCAGATGAGGAGGAGCAGCGTGATTGTATAGCCCGACCGGGAGGACCCGAGTTGCCTCGACTGGAATAGGTCACGGTGTCAGCATACGGGCCCTACAGGCTGACAAGCCCCTGCTTTTCAGTGGGCGAAGGGCAAATAGCTGACCGAGAGAGCCCATGAAGCCTCCGACCGGAGATTAAGACTCAGGACAACGGACGTCTGGGTCCTCTCAGTTAGGCAGATAAAAAGCTTTGGGCTGACCGACAAGGAAGACATCCGACGGGAGATCAAGACTCACGGCATCGGATGGATGAGACTTGCTTGCGGGTTGCAAGTATAGAAACCAGACCAGGAGAACTCTCACCAGACGTCTGAAGGGAGCGCACGCATCAGACGGGTAAGCCTCGCTGGACAGGGAGAGTGAAAAGGAAAACCCGACTGGGGGGGCTCTCACGGCATCCGATGGGGTATCATACTCAGAACATCGAACGGGTAAGCCTCGCCAGGCGGGGTTAAAAGATGTGAGGAAAGTGGAGAGGGTTTTAGGCAGGGTTTGGTGGGAGGTCGAGACTCATAGCATCGGACGGTTAAGCCTCGCCTACAGTCAACTGGAAAGGTAGGTTGCATGGCCGGGAGACTCTTACTGACGTCCGAAGGGAGCACACACATCGGACGGGTAAGTCTTGCCAACCGTAGAATGGAAAGGTAAAAGTTGTCTGGCCAGGAGGCTCTCGCCAGCATCCGAAGGGAGCACACGCATCGAACGGGTAAGCCTCGCTGACCATAGAAATGGAAAAGGTAAGGATGTCTAACCGGGAGGCTCTCGCCAGCGTCCGAAGGGAGCACACGCATCAAACGGTTAAGCTTTCCAGATGTAAGACGGAAGAGGTAAAATTAAGTGGCCAGAAGGCTCTCGCCAGCATCCAAAAGGGACTTCCTGCTCACTGTATCGGCTGAGTAAGCCTCGCAGGCCATAGAATGGAAAAGGTAAGTTTGTGTGGCCGTGAGACTCTTGTTGACGTCATATGGGAGTTCGCTACTCACGGCATAGGACGGGTAAGCCTCGACGACCGTAGGATGGAAAAGATGGGATTGTGCGTCCGTGGGGCTCTTGCCGATGTCCGATGGGGGGCTTGATACTCGCAGCATCGGATGGCTTGCGTATTGGGTAGATCGGTTTGGCGACCGAAAAACATGGAAAGGTAACGGTTGTCTGGCCAGGAGGCTCTCGCCAGCGTCCGATGGGAGCACACGCATCGAACAGGTAAGCCTAACTGGCCGAAGGATAGAAAAGGTAAGGTTGTCTAGCCAGGAGGCTCTGACCGTCGTCCGATAGGAGCTCAAGCTCCCGGCATCAAACGGGTAAGCCTCGCTGGCCGAAAGACGAAAAAGGTAAGGTTGTCTAACCGGGAGGCTCTCACCAACATCCAATGGGAGCTCCACTCCAGGCATCGAATGGGTAAACCTCTCCAGGTGTAAGACAGAACGGCAATGTAGAGTAGCCGGGCGGCTCTCACCTACATCCGATGGGAGGTCCAACTCCATGCATCGAACGGGTAAGCCTTGCTGGCCGCAGAATAGAAAAGGTAAGGTCGTCTAGCTGGGAGGCTCTCGCCGGCATCCGATGGGAGCTCGAGCTCCTGGAATCGAAGAGGTAAGCCTCACTGACCATAGAATAGAAAAGGTAAGGTTATCTAGCCAGGAGGCTCTCGCCGGCATCCAGTGGGAGTTTAATACTTGCGACACCAGATGGGTAAGTCTCTCTGACCATGAGAGGGGAAAGTTAAGGTTGTTTAGTTGCGACGCTCTCGCCGGTGTTCGGCGGGAGCTTAATGCTTGCAGTATCGGATGGGTACATCTCGCCGATCGTAGAATGGAAACGGAGGCTTTTCGCTGGCCTCCCATGGGGGCTCGAAACTCTAATATTGGATAGGTCAGCTTGGCGACCGTAGTACGGAAAAAGTAAGGTTGTCTAGCCTGGAGGCTCTCGTCGACGTCCGATGGGAGCACACTGCATCGAACGGGTAACCCTCGCTGGCCGTAAAATAGAAATGATAAAGTTGTGTGGCCGGGAGGCTCTCGCCGGCATCCGGTTGGAGCTCAATACTCATGGTGCCGGATGGGTAAGTCTCGCTGACCGTAAAAGGGGAAAGTTAAGGTTGTTAAAATCGTTAAGTTGTTAAACTGGGAAGCTCTCGCCGACGTTCGATGGGAGCACACTGCATCAAATGGGTAAGCCTCGCTGGCCGTAAAACAGAAAAGGTAAAGTTGTGTGGCCGGGAGGCTCTCGCCGGCATCCGACAGGAGCTCAATGCTCGGTGCACGGATGGGTAAGCAACACCGTTAGTTGAAAGAAAACTTTCACTCGACCTGGAAAGCTACTGCAGCATCTGACGGGAGTTTAATACTTGCGGCATCAGACAGGTAAACCTCGCTGGTAGTTGGATGGAAAAGGCAAGGATTGCTCGATTAGGAGGCTCTTGCGGCATCTGATGGGAATTCAATACTCGCTGCATCGGATGGGTGAGCCTTACCGGTATTTAGAAGAGAAACATTTGTTCCGTAGGGAAACACTCTTGCAGCACCTGACCAGGAGTTCCATACTCAGAGCAATTTGAGTTGTCTAAAAGGGTGGATGCTATGACGATTACTTTGTGTAATTGTTTAGCGAATCTGAAAAGATGCTTCCAATAACGAGTCAGAAAATCTTGGTGCGGCTTGCCTTCAAAAGTTAAGCGTACGGAAAAAATGGAATTTCCTTTGTGAGTGTACCCCAAATAAGTGCCATGAATCTGCATGCATGGCCATAGCTTTGAAAGCTGAGGTGATGTCGACTTTTGCCAGCCAAGTGCTAAGACCCATTATTATTATTATTATTTTTTTATTATTATTATTATTATTGGTTGCAAGATCATTGTTTTGAGCAATCGAGGTGATAATGCTTGGAAGCGGCAAATTATATGGAGCTGGCGGTTCAATTGGGAGTTTCTTGTCGCAGAATTTTCAGAGTAGCCACTTCAATGGGCTAATGCAAAACTGAGAAGGCGGGGCTTTGAAAGGGCTGATCATGAACCCTTCTTTAATTTGTGCCGCCTATGGGGGAAAGCTGAACAGATTATTTCATTGGAATGGCTGAACATAATGAAAAATGGCAAAATTTTGATGTCCACGTTCGAGGATTTATGATTGCTGTAGCATTTCTGTCATAAAGAATTGTCCAATGTTAAAGATTGTGTACATTTGAATAAAATGTTTAGCCAAACGAGGATTAGACTGCACAGTGACACGTAGAAACAATTGTACGTACGTTCCCTCCCAATGAATTCTATATAAATAACATTCACATAAAATAAATTAAAGAAATATTACCTTACCTGCAGCAGAAAAACCGCTTCTCAATATTATTAACTCGTCGTTATCTTTAGGTCACGTCCCAAAACCATTCAAGCTGGCGGTTATTAAGCCTCTTATTAAGAAACCACAACTAGAAAAATAGTGAACTGGCAAATTACAGACCCATTTCAAATCTTCCATTTATGTCAAAAATTTTTGAAAAAGTTGTATCTGCTCAATTGTGCTCCTACCTGCAAAAAAACTATCTCTATGAAGAATTTCAGTCGGGTTTCAGGCCCCATCATAGCACAGAAACTGCACTTCTTAAAATTTACAAATGACTTGCTTCTTGCTTCAGATCAAGGCTGCATCTCATTGCTAGTTTTACTTGACCTAATTCCTCCTTTTAAAACAAAAAACAACAAAAAACCAAAAAAAAAATAAAAAACAACTATACAGGTATCCAAGGGCAGGCTTTAAGATGGTTTAGATCCTACCTGTCCGATCGCTACCACTTTGTTTATCTAAATGGGGAGTCATCTCATTTATCACCAGTAAAATATGGAGTGCCACAAGGATCTGTCCTAGGCCCTTTGCTATTTTCAATATACATGTTGCCCCTTGGTAATATCATTAGAAAATACGGGATTAGTTTCCACTGTTATGCTGATGATACTCAACTATATATCTCAACAAGACCAGGTGAAACTTCAAAATTATCTAAGCTAACAGAGTGTGTAAAAAATTTAAAAGATTGGATGACCAATAATTTTCTCCTATTAAATTCAGATAAGACAGAGATATTACTTATTGGACCAGAAAACTTTACACAGAATCTCGTAGATTACAATTTGCAATTAGACGGATGTACTGTTACTTCCTCTACTGTCAAAAATCTGGGTGTTATATTAGACAGTAACTTGTCTTTTGAAAATCATATTTCCCATGTTACAACAACAGCATTCTTCCATCTTAGAAACATTGCCAAGCTACGAAACATGTTACCTGTTCCTGATGCAGAAAAGCTAGTTCATGCATTCATGACCTCTAGACTGGACTATTATAATGCACTGCTAGCTGGTTGTCCTGCATCCTCAATAAACAAGCTACAGATAGTCCAAAAAAAGCAGTGGCTAGAGTCCAGGTCAAGAAAATATGATCATATTACCCCAATACTACAGTCTCTGCACTGGCTACCTATTAAGTTCCGTATCAGTTACAAAATATTATTACTTACTTATAAGGCCCTTAATGGCTTAGCTCCTGCGTACCTAACTAGTCTTCTACCACGCTACAAATCCATCATGCTCCCTAAGGTCACAAAACGCTGTACTTTTGATAGTACCTAGGATAGCAAAGTCCACTAAAGGAGGTAGAGCTTTTTCGCATTTGGCTCCCAAACTCTGGAATAGCCTTCCTGATAATGTTCGGGGTTCAGACACACTTCCTCTGTTTAAATCTAGATTAAAAACACACCTCTTTGGCCAAGCATTCAAATAATGCATCTCATAATTTTGGACTGCAGTTACATCTGATCAAATGTGCATTATTATTCTTTAGCTTGGGTTAAACTAATTAATTTTACTTGGCTGGAACAGCAGCTACGCTAATTATGTCTCTATTTGTTTCTCTGCTTTGCCACGGGATTTACATCCCGTGGTAACTAGGATTTACACAAGCTCCAGTCTGGATCCAGAACACCTGAGAAGAGATGATGCCAACCCCTCACAGGACCTCAGATGGTGCTAACCCAGAGACAACATACAGAACTACCACATTTTGCTATAAGTTTGATTGCATAATTGCTGTTAATAGTGTTAATCGTCTGTTTGTTTACGTCTTTTATTGATTTTTCTGAACATTTCTGCCATATGGACATGAACTGACAGTCACCACTGATAAAGCTACTACTAAATATTGTAGAAACTTAATTTTCTGTAAAGTTGCTTTGTAATGATTTGTATCGTAAAAAGCGCTATACAAATAAACTTGAATTGAATTGAATTGAATTATATTGTTTATAATATTATAAGTTTGTTCAATATCATTAATTGCTTTTCATACTTCATTTAAACCAGTCACCACGGCCTCATTACTATTATATATGTATTTTAGGTAGTTTAAAATGCTATTGTTTAGTTAAGGTTTTTTTTTTTTTTTTTTTTTTTTTTTTAAACATCAAAATAAATTACAATTATCCGACTAATCGACAGAATAATCCACAGAAAACTGTTACCCAATTAATTGTTAGTGATGACCTTTGATGAAAGATCTAATTCCGCACTTGCCAGGATCTGGGCCTGGATGTTGTGAACCATTGGAGGTGGTTCCGAGGCAACAGCATTTCGTGGAACGGGCAGTGATGTTGCTATAAAAAGAGAATATTGTGATTTTAAATGAAGTAGAGAGCTGAGAGGGAGAGGAGCGGGGTCCACACTTGCTTCAGCTGCAGGCCACGGGAAAGGGTGGTTTGTGACGTTTTAACGGGAAATGCTGAAAAGCCCGGGTAGCCTGCAGTGTTCCCACTTTAGCCATTTGTTGTTTAGATTTAGCAATTTCTTAAACTAACCTATCAACCTGGTTTCCTAAAGCAAAAGTTTTTTTTTTTTTTTTTTCTCTTCTCTCTCTTCCTTGGCTTCTGTGAAATATAGATAGAGGGTCCTGCGATAGCGGACACTGCTGCGGCAGTAGGGAAATACCAAGAGGCTCCTGTGGGAGCAGACACTGCTGCGGCAGTGGGGAAAGACAGAAAAGGCTCCTGCGGGAGCTGCTACTGCTGCGGTAGTAGAGAGAGACAGAAAAAGCTCCTGCGGGAGCAGATACTGCAGCGGCAGTGGGGAAAAGCTCCTGAAGGAGCGAGAACTGCAGCGTTTTTTTTTTTGGGCAACTTTAAGGTTATTAGGTTTAAAAAGACATGCATTTCCTCTTAATCACGCGAAGAAGAAAGTATTGAAAAACTAGCCGATGCGCACGTTGGCTAGACTTAGAGAGAGGTGCCAAGTAATACTCATGTCACATGTGAATTAGGTTGCACTTGTTGATTGTTTCTTTGTGGTAAACCTTATGTTCCTATAATCGATAGTCATTTAGGTACATAGTTGAATCATTTTCTCGTAAATCAATCTTTTCCATCCGTTTATCTGAGTGAAGTGTAATTTAAAATACAGGGGAAAAAAATACTCACAAAATTATCGCAGAAATTTATTTGTATTCTACGCCGTTTGCGACATGGCTAAAAAATAAATGAAAACAAATAAACATCCTTGTGTCACGACGTCGTTTAACAACTTTCAGCAACCGACGACACCTATTAGCGACTTAAACTGTATTGCCTCACGGCCTGTGCCACTAGCGCGAGAGCTTGAGGCCCGGCTGCATGATGAGGCTGTGGCCGGATGAGCCACGGTAAAAGGTTGAGTCGAAACAGGAAGCCAGTGAGTCTTTGCTGCGGTGAGATCGGCGGCGCAGCCCAGGCACGTTGGAAGCCTGCCGCTGCGAGCCAGCGCTTAAGGAGAGCCGGGTTTTGTGCGCCGCGGGGCAATGGAGGTGTCGAGCGAGGCGAGTTCAGGGCCTTGCGAGTTTGGCTCGATATATTGGCCGCTCTGTTGTTGTGGATTTGTGGAGGTTTGGCGGATTGCTGGGAGACTAATAGTAAAAGTTTATGTTTACTATTGTTTATTCACTGATCGGGTTCTCTTTACGCAACTCAAGCGAGTCAATCAAAAACATGGTTAATATCACGCTGTGTTATTTTTCTTGCCATATTTTCATCAACAGTAACTGACGTGCTAATTAAAAGTGTTTATCTTTACCGTGGAGGAAATAATAATGAAACCCCCTCGTTAACGAATGTCTGTAACTCCTTTGACAGGATGAACACTGGCGGGAATCCGCAATCATGCCAAATCTCTGCCATTTGTCTATGTGTATGAGAGGTTTTTAGCTTTCTAGTATTCTGTCTTCTGTCACCATCTGAACTGTGATATTTCTGAACAGCAAGTTGTATTTTGCCCCGCAAAAGTTAGGTTTTCATCAGTTTTCTTCTTACGTCCAGTAGAGGGCGATATGGTGTAGCATAATGACTGTGGGCTATCCAGGCAGTGTTGCCGGACGTACGATAATTATCTTATTTGTACCATAATTTTGACCTCTGTACGACGTACGATCAATAATACCATAATGTATGATAATTTCAGAATTTCACCAAATGATAGTCTTTTTAAATCATAGGGCTTCTATATTTATATCTATATTTGATCTAGCTGTGTGGACCCTACTGTACGTCTACCTTCATGATTGAGACTTGAATGTGTTACGCATGTCTTTCAGCTCATCTCATGTCTTCTTGACCAATCATCGTGGAGAATGACTCTCTCACGAGACACGAGCACAAATTAACGTTCCTGCCGCACTTAGGTCAGTTGTATCAAAGCTGAGGTCTATAGAAATAAAGTATAGAAAATGAGTGCTGAAAAGGATAAATAGTTGTAATATCTAGATAAATAGCTGTATACTGAACGTTTGACTCATGTACGATAATTGTCTTCCAAATACGATAATTTTGAACTTCTAGTACAATACTTGGACATTTCCAATCTGGCAACACTGTATCCAGGCTACTAACATTATGAATAATAATAGGTAAAGTGAAGGCTCAAGACAATGCAAGAAAGGATGACAGCCAGAATCACAAATGATCCAAGTCTGTTAAAAGTATGGTAGAGGTAAAGTTATTATCTGGCAATATCTGTTAAAAGCTTGTGCATACATCCATCTCGCGCATACTGTATACAGTCTTCTGCCATCTTCACCCATTAGCCCAGCGGTTCTCAATTCCAGTTCTCGCACCCCCAGCTCTGCATATTTTGCATGTCTCTCTTTGTTAACACACCTGATTCAGATAATCAGCTCGTTAAGGCTGATTTATACTTCTGTGTCGGACTTACACCGTAGGCTATGCGTAAGTTTTCATTTATACTTCTACGTCGCTGTCCGTGTCGACATGCAGTAAACATGCAAACCACAAGTCTGCAGTGGCCACGGGCATGTTGTTGGTGTAACCTGCAGTACCACGACAAAAGCCGAAGAAGCGGCTTGTCGGAGAAGCATTATAGCTGTGATGGGGGCAAATAAATATCAAATCATTAAATCATTATTTAAAACTACAAAAGGAGACAACAACGGAACAGGAGAAGATGGCATTCTTTTCATCTCCACAAGGACTTGTACCACGGCAGATCAACATTGTTTGTCGCGGACAACTACTGTTGTAATGCTATTTAGTATAATAAATAATAAGAAACTTGTTCTTTGCTTTGTTTCATTTTATATAAGAAAGTGTAACATTAAAATGTTATATTAAAGTGCACATAAACATGCACAAAACTCAAGTACATATGGAGGGAGGGATTCTAGCAGACCAATCACAGCACTTGCAGTCCGCGCAGAATTGACACGCTATTAGATTTTTGGAGAGGTGCAAGTCAGGCTATGGCGTTGGCTACAAGTGCTACTCACAAGCTAAGGCGTAGATTCGAAGCAGAAGTATAAATTTGGCTTTAGATTTTTGGAGAGGTGCACATCAGGCTACGGCGTAGGTTCAACGCAGAAGTATAAATCAGCCTTTAGAAGTGAGCTCCGTGCATTAACTGTGTTCCCATTGACATGGTCCCTATGCAGTGTTCATTGCTTCCTACTCCCTGAGCAGGGGAAATCTTTTAAAGTGTTAATCTTCGGAAACTTTCATTCACGGATTTGCGCTGCGCAGCGTCTTAACACACAGACAAGTGTGACATCATAAATTTAAATTCACATCTCGCACGCTTCAATGCACTTTGAATAAAACATATACATTCACTTCAAACTGGAATCATGGTGGAATATCCTGTAATGTCCACTTCGCAGGGCACTTACGTTCGATTAGAACAAACGTTTGAACCAATAAGAAAGACATACAAAATGTGCAGAGCAGGGGGGTGTGAGTACTGGAATTGAGAACCGCTGCATTAGCTGCTTTTCCCCTGGCCAGTGCGAGCCGGGGCTAACAGTGAGCCGGGCGGGGCTAATAGTCTCGGACCTCGAGCACAGAGGACAAAATCATGCCGCGATTCCACTGTTGGGCCAGTAGCCTCGTGGCACTACTGTAAAACCTGTCCTAAACATGCCTTTACTGAGAGGGAGATGAATGAAATAAATCACAAAACAAATATCAGATGCTCTGTCTTTATTTACAAACTTGGACACAACACGCGGCTATTGAATGACCACGAACAGGAAATAGAACTTACTAGCGGCATTTTTTATTCCTTAATGTCTCGTGATCTTGCTGGTTTTTTTTTTTTTTTGGAACAATTACATTTTGGCCTAAAAGTGTGTTGTAACGCAAGAGATACTGAACATGTACAGAGTAAAATATTACTGAAAATTGATTAGTAATGCCTTACACTACTGCGTTACAGCAAAAAGTAATTCTTACTGTAATGCATTATCTACTTTATAATGCTTTACTCCCAACACCGTTAATATTACAACATCATGAAACTGTCACATGGATCATAAAATTACGTACATGACATATTCATGGCCATTATATACACTCTTAAAAATAAAGGTCCTTAAAAGGTTCTTCACAGCGATGCCATAGAAGAACCATTTTTGGTTCCACAAAGAACCATCTCTTCCTTACCTTTTTATAATCTGAAGAACTTTATTTCGCCACAAAGAACTTTTTGTGAAACAAAGGGTCTTCAGATGTTAAAGGTTCTTTATGGAACCATTTAGACAAAAAGGTTCTTCTGTTATATCATGAATCACCTTTTTTTTAAAGAGTGTATTGTGAATATAGTCAAAGCTAAATGGTATGACTCACAATAAGAATTTTGGAAAGGAAACTTTAGAAAAGTTCTAAAAATAAGCATTAGGGAGAATCAGTGAATTATGAATCATTTTCTGACATTTTATTAATAATATGTATTTTTATGAATACTTTGTCTTTTAAATATCACACACATGTGTTAAATATGACACCATGTGTCCTCTTTTTACAGCTTTTCAATTCCCAGTGCTTTCGTCTGACACTTGTGGTTGAAGCTCATGAGCTAAAAGGCAGATTTTGCTACAATGGCTGTGAAGTTTTACTACATCCATCTGAACTGCCTCAGCTTTTGCTCTGCATGCAAAATCTGAAACCTAAGCAGAAGTTTATAAAAAAAAAAAGTTTTTTGTTTTGTTTCAGTATTTGTTTTTGTTTCAGAGAACATTCAAAGCTAACGTTCCTATAATGTTTGGAAAAAAAATCATAATTAATAGGAACATTAGTAAAATGTTATTAGAACATACTCTGTTCTATAGGAAATGCATTATATTAAATATGCAAAATAATAATAATTTTTACAGGTCACATGACTTAGTAATAAAAAAAAACATAGTAAGTCTTTCACTCACACAGTATTCTATAAAAGACACAGTGTGTGTGAAGCATGTTTACATGCACTCGTGTCCTCTAGACTAGAGGTATATACTGTAGAAAAAATAATAATAAATAACCTTGTACATGACGGTTGAGGTTTAGTTTTTTAATTTATCATCACTTAAGTTAATATTAATGATTAGCTAAACATTACTGTAGCCTAATGTCTTTCTTTTCATCTCATGCAGTAAGAGATAAACATGGCTAGATTTGCATGCTGCTTCTTTGAGCTCAAGGCTCTGTGCACTGTTTGCAAGTTAATGGCTTCAAATTAATCAAATGGAACACATCTTTGTGGTATGACGATTGAAGCCTTTTACCAAAGCCTCATCAAGCCACAAGTACTATCAAATATTACTATCTACTGATTACCATACTGAGTTATTGTTACTACAAACTGAAAGTAACAAGTTACGGGAAGCTCAGTTTCTCCACCCTCCGTATTATGATATATATACTGAATATAGCTCATTGATTCACTGATTGTCTTCATCATGATCATCATCTCTCTGCTCCTGCTGGCCTCTCTGCTGCCACACCTGACCTTCACTGGTGAGACTGATTAAAAAAAAATTCTAATAAACCAAGTTTTATAGCAGATATACAGGAACTATAATAACACTCTATAATTCTCTCTCAGCTCGTGTGAATGTGGGTATAGTGAACGGCAGTGAAGCAAAACCCCACTCCAGACCTTACATGGTATCTGTTCAGTCAAAGGAGCATCATATCTGCGGTGGATTCCTCATCTCTGATAGATTTGTCATGACTGCTGCACATTGCCGAAACAAGTAAGACAAGTAGTAACTTAGCTAATTATATATGTTAGATAATGTAACACTTTAATTTGATAGTCCACTTTGGATAACAGTTTATTTTGATAACAGGCATTCTGTTGATAATAAGTAACTCTGCAAGTATGTCAACTTGTTCTACTAACCCTAACCCTAACCTAACAGTCTACTAATACTCTAATGAGAGTTAGTTGATGTGTAATTACAAAGTTACTTCAGAACATACTTATGAATATATTACAGACTTTGAAAAAAGTTATTGCTAAATAAAACCTGTCCTTTTAACAGTTCCCCAATTGTGACGGTTGTGCTAGGTGCACATGACCTAAAAAAGAGTGAGAATTCAGTCCGATTCACAGTGCATTCATATCATCAGCATCCAAACTACACCAACAAATCCTTTCATGATGACATCTTGCTTTTGAAGGTAACAAACTGCTTTTATTTAGTTGACTTTAGAAAACTTTCATGCAAAATAATAGCCAGTATATTATAGAAGATAATAATTTCTTTTTATTAATGATGCTGCGTTTTTTTGTTATTACAGTTAGAAAAAAATGTAAAACTAAACGACAATATCAAGTGGATATCCATACCAGCAGAAGAAGGCGATATCGAAGCAGGTTCAGTTTGCAGTATCGCAGGTTGGGGAAGTTTAATTACTAATGGCACGAGAAGCGATCGCCTCATGGAGACAAACGTGAAGGTCATGAATAATACGGAATGTGAACATAAATGGGGGAAGAATGACTTTTCATCTTCACAGATGATGTGTGTTCATGACAAAGGAGGAAGCTGTGATGTATGTAAAAAATATTTGATTCACCAAATCTTATTGTTTGAACTAGTGTTAGTTATGAATTATGACAGCATGTGACTGAAGTGCTGATCTGTTTCTTAACAGGGGGATTCAGGAGGTCCTTTGGTTTGTGGAGACACTGCAGTCGGTGTCACATCTTTTGGTGACCCTGATCTCTGTAATTCACTAAAGCTACCTGAAGTTTATATTAAGATTTCAGCATATCTTCCATGGATAAAGAAAATAATTGGAAATTTCAATTGAATCTTGCAAATAAAATGGGGTGAATTTTTTATTTTTTGAGTTGATTTTCCTCCCAAATCATCTTTTAATAAAAATAACATACACTGATATTCTGTATACTGTCTAGAGATTGTAATTAATCAGAAATGGTATTTTAAACCAGATATGAAACTGCAAACAGACAATTTGATATTTGAAGACAACCATCATAAACATTTACAGAACACTATTGAAAATAAAGGCAAAAGTACACGCCCACTGGACATGCAAGAAATATATATATATATATATATATATATATGTATATATATATATATATATATATATATATATTTCTAATTAAGGAAAATATAAACCACTGTTCAAAAGTTTGGGGTCAGTAAGAGATGCTGTACTTTTAAACGTTTTACTCATATAAAAAATCCTTAAAAATGTATCAGTTTCCACAAAAACATTAAGTATCACAATGGTTTGTAACATTGATAGTAATAACAAACGTTTCTTGAGCAGCAAATCAGCATATTAGAATGATTTCTGAAGGATCGTGTGACACTGAAGACTGGTGTCACAACGCTGTGTTGTAGTAGGCCTACACTTAAATAGGGGAAAAAGTCAGTTCAACACAACTTTGGAAAGATGAGACACAACATTAAACACAAAGAGATTGGAAATTAAGTTAGGGAGAGAATGACACACACATAAACATGATGAAATGAAATGAACAAACATGACAACCAATTAACAAGCGCAGGAATAAAAAAAAAAAGAAAGGTCAGCCTGCTGCAGGCTGATTCAGGTCGACGAGGCATTTCCCACCAGATATGATGACCAAGAAATTCTAAATCTTGAGAGCATCCATCATAACACTTAAGCAGGGGGACATCTAAGCAGGCATTAAAGACATCCTTGAGGGTTGCATTATCACAGACATTGTTCAGAAAAACTGGGCAAAACAGGGCGGTCAGATGGGCATGTCTCTCCCGGGCATTAGCAGATGGCAGGATTCTGATGCTCATTCTGCAGAGTCAGAGCAGCCAAATGAGCTTCAGTAGAACAACAGTGAACTGTGGTCTTATGGGATGTTGTTAAACTATATGTCAGTAAAACACACTTTACTGTCCCATCAGCTGTTTTACTCTGTTCACAACGCACTCTTCAACAGTACACAGATATGTGGCACATGCTCTATATTACTTCATCATAAATAACCCACACAATATACCTAGTTCTGTTGTCAGCTAGTTTATGAAATTACCAAAAAGGCGATTAAAGCTGCAAACTGTGAATTTATACGCAGCACACAAGAACATCTCTCAAAATTGTTCCATCAGCTGCAGCTGCCACTCATTTCCTGCTCCCTATTTATTGCCGTCTTTCGTCTTGTGTGTCAGATCGTTGTTTGAAGTCTTCTGTGTTTGTGCCTGGTTTTTTGCCCTTGATAGTTTCCTGTTTCACTCAAGATGGATTGCTTCACTTCATACTCACTGTGGGTTCTTCATCTCCTCAACTCACCTCAGGATCGCCCGTCTCAGTCCCTGTGTCACGCTCACCTGCTGTCTGGTTCCGGACCTGATCCCTGGCTGCGAGAGATCTGCCCCATATCCATCCTGTTGGCTTCCTGTTTATTCTCTGACGTTCTGTGTGAACTTGGCTCATTAAATCATCATTACTCTTGCATTTGCTTCCTCTCATACTTTATCGCTACAAAGCTGATATGTATTTTTATTTGTAATTTAATGAACAAATAAAAGTGAGCACAGTGCACTTATGCTAGAAAATATGCAGAAATGAAACCATTTAAGTGCATAAAATAATTCATTTTATATTCTGGCATTTATGTCTACTGTTGACTTCTGGTCTTTTTCACATTTTTCACTATCTGCACGTCTCATCCATGAGTATGCAATGTTGCAATGAGAGCAAGCATTTGGGAGTTTTGAGAAGCTGAATGAGCAAAACAGCTATATTAAGCCCCTTTATTAAAATACCTGGAGGTGAGAAATAATAAAAAATTTGTCATATTCACTTAGTATTACTTGATCTAATTCACAAATATTTAAATTCCAGTTAAGTAGAAATTAATTGTACTCTGTTGTGTTTTGGACACTAAAACAGTCAAATACTTTATAGTCAATCACATATTTATATTGAAATAAATAAGATTTCGTTCCACCCCATAAAAACATCCTGGCTCCGCCACTGTCTTGGGCACAATACATTAAATACAGTCAGGTGTAGCCTATATTTTTATTTATTTGATTTATTATTTAAGTTGCATTTTCTGAATAATTGTATTTTGGGGTGGGATTGGTGGGATTAGGATGGTACTGTAGGTCCCCAAGAGCAGAGTTGAAGAGCACTGTTTAAAAAAACAGAAACAGTTTGTGAGGTGTGTTCAGTTGCGCCCTCTAGTGGTTTTCAGTGTAAAAACACAAAACGAGCCAAAAACGTGAGCATGACGACTGAGTTTCAGTTAGTTCAAACTTTCGAGTTGAATGAGGGCAATGTAGTGATACTGAAAGCAGCCCAAAGTCTCATTTAGCATCACTTATGTTAATGTTCAGTAACGTCTTTCATGCAGTAAGAGATAAACATGTCTAGTTTCACATGCTGCTTCTTTGAGCTGAAGGCTATGTGCACTGTCTACAAGTTAATGGGTTCAAATTAATCAAATGTCACAAATCTAGATGATTTAAGCCTTCGACCAAAGCCTCATTAAGCCACAAGAATGATCAAATATTACTATCTACTGATTACCATACTGTTACTGTTACCACAAACTGAAAGTAACAAGATAGAGGAAGCTCAGTTTCTCCACCTCCTTTATATTATATTTATAACAAATATAGCCAGCGAAAGCTCATTGAGTCACTGATTGTCTTCATGATGACCATCATCTCTCTGCTCCTGCTGGCCTCTCTGCTGCCACACCTGACCTTCACTGGTGAGACTGATTAAAAAATACCAATAAACCGAGTTTAATAGCACATATACAGTAAGACAGTGAGGAGGAATTATAATAACACTCTATCTTTCTCTCTCAGCTCGTGTGAATGTGGGTATAGTGAACGGCAGGGAAGCAAAACCCCACTCCAGACCTTACATGGTGTCTGTTCAAGCAAAGAAGTCTCATATGTGCGGTGGATTCCTCATCTCTGATAGATTTGTCATGACTGCTGCACATTGCCGAAAAGAGTAAGACAAACAATAACTTAGTTAATTGTATATTGTAGATAATATAATGTAACACTTTATTTTGAGTCTACTTTTTAGACATTCTACTAACTATAAGTAACTTTGCAACAACCAGTTATTAGATTATTAGTAGTCTGTCTGCTATCTGCTAACAGTTTATTTAAGTAGCTGCAAGAATGTCAACTTGTTCTGCTAACCATAACCCTAGTCTAGCAGTCTACTAATACTCTAATGAGAGTCGCTGTAGTCGACAGTTGCAAAGTTGTAGAATGTCTAAAGCAGACTTCTTTTAATATTATTATGTTAGTAATTATATTTTAGATAACATAATTAATTATTAATTAATTTAAATATTTAAACTGCTTAAAATAAATACAAAATATATTATAATTAATATAATATTATAATTTAGGTAATATATTACTAATTGATTGAATTCATTAAATAATTTACAAGAAATATTAAATAAATATGTTTTTACTATCCGTCAGTATAATACACATATAATAATATTAATAATTAATAATAATTAATTAATTAATAATTTATATTATATAAAAATACATAAATAATATTTACATTTCACGAAAATGACTACAACCATATACTGTACTGTAAAATATTCGTCATGATTTTGGCTACCAAATCAGCACACTTCCAGAACATACTTATTAATTTTTTTTTTTTTTTTATCCTTTATTTTACCAGGACAGTCCCACTGAGATGCAAATCTCTTCTTCCAGGGAGTCCTGGCGATAAATAATTATTGAACCAATTTAGAGCCATTTGACTAAAACCTATACAACTTATCCTCTGTGATAAAAGCATTACACTCTTAAAAATAAAAGTGCTTCAAAAGGTTCTTCAAACGATGCCATAAAAGAACCTTTATTGGTTCCACAAAGATCTTTCTTACATTTTTATAATCTGAAGAACCTTCTTTCACCACAAAGAACCTTTTGTGAAACAGAAAGGTTCTTGAGATGTTAAAGGTTCTTTATGGAACCATTTAGACAAAAAGGTTCTACTATGGCATCCTGAAGCACCTTTACTTTTAAGAGTGAAGAGAGATAAATAATGCTGCACAATATTGTTTACTATCCAAACATTTAACAGTATGATTTGTAACCAGCATAGCTGCTGTAATAGTACTACGACCCAATCTAAAGCCTGATTGAAATTCATTAAAACTTTATTTTCAGTTAAGAACTGTTTCACTTGATCATTAACAAAAGATTCAAATACTTTTGCCAACACAGACAACCTACTAACTGGCCGATAGTTTCCAGAACTGATGGGTCACCACCTTTTAACACATGATTTCCATTCACGGGGAATAACATTTGAAGTTAAACTCAATTAAAAAATAGAAGTGACTATTAAAAGCATGTACTATATTCTCTATATCATTAATTATGCTCTCATTTAATTTCAAATAATCAGGTAGATTGGTAGAGTTTTTTTATTTTTTTTTATGAATATAGCAGATTGTGAAAAAAGTTATTGCTAAATAAATCTTGTCTTTTTAGCAGTTCTTCAGTTCTGACGGTTGTGCTAGGTGCACATGACCTACGAAAAAAGAATGAGAATTCAGTCCGATTCACAGTGGAGTCATACCATCAACATCCAAACTACACCATGGGGTCCTTTCATAATGACATCTTGCTTTTGAAGGTAACAAACTGCACTTATTTTAGCTGACATCAGTAAACTTTTCATTCAGAATAACAGCCAATAAAATAATGAAATATTTTTATTAATGATGCTGTCATTTTTGGTTTACAGTTAGAAAAAAATGTACAACTTAATGACAATATCAAGTGGATATCCATACCAGCGGAAGGAAGTGATATCGAAGCAGATTCTGTTTGCAGTATCGCAGGCTGGGGACTTTTAGAAACTAATGGCAAGAGAAGCGATCACCTCATGGAGACAGACGTGAAGGTCATGAATAACATGGAATGTGAACGCAAATGGGGGAAGAACTACTTTTCAACTTCACAGATGATGTGTGTTCATGGAGATGGAGGAAGCTGTAATGTATGTAAAAAATATTTGATTCACCAAATCTTATTGTGTAAATTGATTTCAGTGAAGTTAAAAATTATGACAGCATGTGACTGAAGTGCTGATCTGTTTCTTAACAGGGGGATTCAGGAGGTCCTTTGGTTTGTGGAGACACTGCAGTCGGTGTCACATCTTTTGGTGACCCTGATCTCTGTAATTCACAAAATCTACCCGAAGTTTATACTAAGATTTCAGCATATATTCCATGGATAAAGAAAATAACTGGAAATGTCAATTGAATCTTGCAGATAAAATGGGGTGTTTTTTATTTTTATTTTGGTTGAGTTGATTTTCCTCCCAAATCATATTATAATAAAAATAACATACATTGATATATACTGTCTAGAGATTTTAATTAATCAGAAATGGTATTTTAAACCAGATATGAAACTGCAGACAGACAGTTTGATATTTGAAGACAACCATCATAAACATTTATAGAATGCTATTGAAAATAAAGGCAAAATTACACGCCCACTGACTAGGCAAGAAAAAGATTTGAACACTGATAATAATAAGAAATGTTACAGCAAATAACCATATTAGAATTTCTGAATGACCATGTGACCATGTGAGTTATTTTAAATTGTAATAATATTTCACAGTATCGCGTAATACTGTATGCCTTTATTACTGTACATACAGCCTTGGTGTGCATACAACTTAAAAAATCTTACAAACATTGAACCGTGATGTAGTTTTTGATCTCTATAAACTACAAACATATATTCAGTGCAAAAAGCCATAAATTAATCCTTAAATGCATACCTCGGGTCTTTAGCGAACTGGGACATCATTCTCTACCCTCTACCTCCTTCCTTTTTTAAAGTAAGACATCAACTTTCTTAGTATTCCTCAATCTATTCATTATAAACAATATAACACGAAAAAAAGAGTTAAATATAAAAGAATGCCTGTTTTCTGATTGAAAAAAGTGTAGCTACAGACCCGAGGTATGTAAATCTGATGGCACTGTTTGATACACAATGATGACGTGACATATTTAATGACTCAATTTGTGCAATGCATATTTTTTCTTCAAGGTGGCACTGTTTGATACACAATGACGATGTGATGTTTCACTCATAATTACCGCAGGCACAAGCCCCTTTGCCCTCATCGGCTGAGTTGCCCCTCTCACCAATCCCCCCATCAACCCCAGCTCAAAGCGGTCTGTTACCGCTCCGCTAAAGATCCGCTGATTCCGCTAATCCGCTCTGTGTTTTCCTGCCGCTCCGCAGCATCACTCATAATCTGTGTACCGCTCTCTGGAGAGTGGAGACCACAGTTCCCGAAGCTAGTTGCATTAACAGCTAGATGCATTACAGTCCACATTACAGTCAGTGGATGATACGCTGAATTAGTAATTTGGTAGTTTGTTTTTGTATTTCTGCCGGTAATGATTTGCTCTCTGTCTTTTAAAAGTGATAACAACAAAATATCCACGTTCTTAGAATTAGAATGTCTGATCAAATTATTGTACCCGATCAGATCTATTATAGATAACACAAAATTCTCTGTTGTTGGCACACTTTGTAGACAAAAAAAGAAAAAGAAAAAAAGAAGCCTTTGCAAAAAGGAAGACAGCCAGAGAGAGAGAAAGAGAGAGAGAGAGAGAGAGAGAGAGAGAGAGAGAAAGTGCGAAGGGAGGCTGCTAAAGGCAGTTCAACATTGCAAACATGAATACAAAGCTCAAGCAAGCCAGCAGGTAAATAATTATATAGAATATTTGCCAGTTTGTCACACTTTAATTCTTGTAATTAAGTATATTTCCTATTATAATCACTTGTCTTGATACTAGTAATCTATAACACATCATATTTTATTGAAGCCATACTAATAGTAGGCCTATAAATAGTGAAAAAAAAATAATATAAATGTTCTAAATTAGTTTATTAGTATATAATATAGATTTATGCTGTAGAATATTAAATGTCTACTTATAGGGAGAGTGGGGTAAGATTAGCCATTTCTTACTTATGTGGTCCTCAAGATAAGTTAAAAATGATGCAGAAGTACATTAAAGTATCTATCCTGTCCTGTCCTGTCCTGTCCTAATGAAAGTATTCCTATCATTTTAAATGATCAGAATGTATCTATGACAAAGGGTTCTAAAAATATGCCTTCTTATTAAAAAAGTGTTCCCCATGGCTCAGTTTGCCCCAGATTAGGGGTAAGTTGACCAAATCTGATTCAAACCCATAAATAATAATAATAATAATAATAATAATAATAATAATAATATAATAATAATAATAATAATAATAATAATAAATTAATAATTTCCTTTTACAAACAGTCATATTTCTTTTCATGAAGTTAACTTTAACAACATAAAACCGACCAAATGCAGTTTAAATTTCAATGTTTAATTGTTTGCATCTCTGAAACAATATGTTGAACACCAAAGTTGTAGCCTTCCTAAAAACAGACTAAACGGAGAGTTTGTTGGCCATTAAAGACTACAGGTGAAAAGATATATGTGATTATAATGTGATGAAAAACATTTTCTGGTTATTATCAGAGAAGAATTTGGTGCCCTTGTACACCGTCCCTATCAAATAAACTACAAATAATATATAAAGTATCTCACAGAAGTGAGTACACCCCTCACATTTTTGTAAATATTTTATTATATCTTTTCATGTGACAACACTGAAGAAATGACACTTTGCTACAATGTTAAGTAGTGAGTGTACAGCTTGTATAACAGTGTAAATTTGCTGTCCCCTCAAAATAACTCAACACACAGTCATTAATGTCTAAACCGCTGGCCACAAAAGTGAGTACACCCCTAAGTGAAAATGTCCAAATTGGCCCCAATTAGCCATTTTCTCTCCCCGGTGTCATGTGACTCATTAGTGTTACAAGGTCTCAGCTATGAATGGGGAGCAGGTGTGTTAAATTTGGTGTTATCGCTCTCACTCTCTCATACTGGTCGCTGGAAGTTCAACATGGCACTTCATGGCAAAGAACTCTCTGAGGATCTGAAAAAAATAATTGTTGCTCTACATAAAGATGGCGTAGGCTGTAAGAAGATTGCCAAGACCCTGAAACTGAGCTGCAGCATGGTGGCCAAGACCATACAGTGGTTTAACAGGACAGGTTCCACTCAGAACAGGCCTCTCCATGGTTGACCAAAGAAGTTGAGTGCACGTGCTCAGCGTCATATCCAGAGGTTGTGTTTGGGAAATAGACGTATGAGTGCTGCCAGCATTGCTGCAGAGTTTAAAGTGGTGGGGGGTCAGCCTGTCAGTGCTCAGACAATACACCGCACACTGCATCAAATTGGTCTGCATGGCTGTCATCCCAGAAGGAAGCCTCTAAAGATGATGCACAAGAAAGCCTGCAAACAGTTTGCTGAAGACAAGCAGACTAAGGACATGGATTACTGGAACCATATCCTGTGGTCTGATGAGACCAAGATAAACTTATTTGGTTCAGATGGTGTCAAGCGTGTGTGGCGACAACCAGGTGAGGAGTACAAAGACCAGTGTGTCTTGCCTAAAGTCAAGCATGGTGGTGGGAGTGTCATGGTCTGGGGCTGCATGAGTGCTGCTGGCACATACTGTGACATACTGAAGAAGAGGATAATCCTCTCCTTTCGGACTGGACTGGGCCGCAGGCCAATATTCCAACATGATAACAACCCCAAACACACCTCCAAAACAACCACTGCCTTTCTAAAGAATCTGAGGGTAAAGGTGATGGACTGGCTAAGTATGTCTCCAGACCTAAACCCTATTGAGCATCTGTGGGGCATCCTCAAACAGAAGGTGGAGGAGCGCAAGGTCTCTAACATCCACCAGCTCTGTGATGTCATCATGGAGGAGTGGAAGAGGACTCCAGTGGCAACCTGTGAAGCTCTGGTGAACTCCATGCCCAAGATGGTTAAGGCAGTGCTGGAAAATAATGGTGGCCACACAAAATATGGTGAACAGTGTTGTCACATGAAAAAAATATAATAAAATATTTATAAAAATGTGAGAGGTGTACTCACTTCTGTGAGATACTGTATATATATATATATATATATATATATATATATATATATATATATATATATATATATATACAGTATGACAAACTAAACCAGTAAATACCAGTTTATAATTCAGAGATTTAACTTAACTACGGTGCCTTATGGTGGGGTAAGTTAAAATGGTGACTTGATTTGCCCCACAACATTTGGCTCACTTTGCCCCATATCTACCATTTTGGAAAAAATAGCTCTGTTGCTTATCAGTTCAGGCTAATATTTAGCTAAATGAATTGCATGGTTTTATATGTTGCTAAATCACCTATATGTATCACAAATATTTTTAGACCTAGAAAAATTTGCAACAACCATTACATCTGTTATGGTAAAATTGTACTTTGACAAGCCAAAAACTAAAGTAAATGGGTGCCTTCCATTCCTCCCATGTGTTTCTCCTTCTCAGAGTCTGGCAGAAATGATGGGTGGTTTCAGAATACATGGTCACAAAACAGTAAAAGTGTACAGTTGCCAAGAAACAGGAGGTGGGTCAACTTACCCACTGGCTCAACTTACCCCACTCTCCCCTACTTCTATTGAAGATGAGGCAGAAGCAGGCTCAGAGAGTGAGGGAGAGCCCACTCTTATCAAAACATCAACAATAAAGTCTGGAATTATTACAGAGTGTGCTGTCTTCTCTGTAAATTGTATATTTGTAACAACTGGATAATTTGTATTAACAAGCACCCACCCCCCTAGTGCCCCCTTTTTGGTTTGGGCCACTGCCCTTCAAAATATATGTGCACGGCCCTGAAACAAAACGAATATCATGAGCAAAAATTGAACTGGTTTGAACGGCTTTACTGCAGAGACATTACTATATGCAATGAAATATAAATGTCACTGTCATTTGATGCTGGATGTGGTGAATCAGCTGCCAGTGATCAAAAATATTGTGGTCATATATGAAATCACTGAAAAATGATAGTTTTGAAAATATGGCTGAGATCGTAAATATGAGGCAGATGCTGAATGTACTGTGGAAGTGCGATCTGACAATGACAGCGATGGTAAAATCATCTGCTCAAACTGAACCCTTTTAAGTTTCAAAAGGAAACGACGTATGCTTTATTTTATTCTTCTGTAATTGCTCTTAAAGTATAAAGATAAATCTTTGCTATATAAACAGTTCAGAGTTCCAAAAAAAATGGAAAAATAGGTCCGGGTCGCTAAAGATCCGAATATGAAATAATGATTGGCAAAACATTCATGCATTTAAGGGTTAAAAGAGTGTTTGTAGGAATTTAAGAACAAAGGAGTAAAATGAACATTGCAATTCGTGGGAAAGTTGCTGTTTTATACTAGGTTCATTTTGGGGTTATCTTCCTAAGACCTCTCTCTCTCGCTGTCTCTTCACATTTTCACATGATAGTACATTTGATAAAAAGTTCTGATAACAAAGCTGTTTCCTGTCATGCACCGCCCGTGTTTACCACATGTTAGTTTGGTAATCTGATTATAGATTTTCTGCCAGATGTGTTGCTTTTAATACAATCATTAAGGTATGTTAATTCTCTTCAGTTCATTTAAAAACACTCTGGCCTTAATCACAGGTGAGAATATTTTATGTTTTCCCCTTTTACTGTTTTTATCTCTGAACAGAGAGATGTGGCTGAAGCTTATGAGCTCAACTGCAGTTCTAGTTGCATGACAGTTACTGTCCAACCACATCCACCCTGGCCAAGTTGACATTTCTCAGAGCAAACTATCTTTTAGTGTCATCAAAATGAGTACAAATATATTTAGAATCAACTGAATAATTGCGTAGGCTGGGATGGGTTCTAAATTTGCACAGTTGCTTTTTGTTTTATACTACTCACAAAAGAAAAAAAAACAAAAAACAGTTGTTAACAAAAAATAATTGCATAGGCTATTTAGTAGCATGTACTATAAAACAACTCTCAATTTCCATCTACATTTTCAGTAAGAACTTGATCTGACATGGACTGAGTTAGAAATACTGGACCACAGAAGTAGTAAATAAATATATTCATGTATTTTTTCTTTCTTTTAAAATTTATAGTTCTACTGAAAATAAGTCTTGTAGTTATTCAGTGTTCATGTTGTTTGTCTACAGCTCACTTGTATTTGTTCTAGATCTTTAGATGTGACATCACCGGGCATCCTAGCCAAATTCGCCTAATGGCCTCTGACCTTCCCCATACACTGATTGGCTTCATCACTCTGTCTCCTCTCACCAATAAGCTGGTGTGTGGTGGGTTTTTCTGTGCCCAGAAAAGCACTATATAAATGTAAGGAATTATTATTATTAATTATTATTATAATGATGTTCTGGAACCGCTTTTTTTTTTTTTTTTTTAGAAATAGTTACCAGAAACTCAGTGTCTATACCCACCCTTTTGTTTATACAGTGTTTTGTCATTGAGAAGCTCACTGATTTTCTTCATCATGTCTATCATCTCTCTCAGGGCCACTGCTGGTCAAATAGGTGCCCTAATCAGGAATTGTATTGTTGTGTCCCCTCCCTCAAATATTATGGAAGCAAAACAACAACAAAACAAACCAAAAAAACACACCTAGGGGTCAACATAGAACTATATAATATAAAAGTAAATAAATAAATAAATTGTATTTACAAATTACAAATCTAGACAGTTACCTACGGCTATGATTTTAATAGTTGTCTGATTGATTTTTCTTTAGACCGTTTTCATCGGGCACTTGCCTGGCCCCGTGTTTATTAATCAGTCTGGCTATGGCGCCGTGCATGCGCAGTAACATTTGTTGAAACCGTCTAAATGGTATTTACTTGTAAAACGTAACCCAATAATATTTGTTTTATTTCCCATACATTTATTTATTTGTTGAACTCGCCACAATATCAAAACTGACTGATTTCCAAAAAGACTTGGTTGAATAAAACATGAGCATGTTTAAAAATCAAAACACGCCGCGGGTGTTTTTATATCACTGTATTTCTGAGGAAGACTATATTTAGAAAAACGTCGATGTCATTTTCATTTAATCTTGCATGTAATGTCGGATAAAGCAGCGTTTGTGAGCTCAGCGCTGCTTTGTGTACAGCAGTTACTAGGGAAACCTCTGTTTCTCCCGCTTTAAAGCACTTCCTGCTGGCAGAGAATGAATTGAAATGAAAAAGTCCATCTGATTTACACAGTAAAAATATTTAGCTTATCAAAAATAGTCTACACTAGAGGGACTACTTAGCTGTTTGTAATTGATTCTGTTTGGAAGTCTACTGGAAGTTAACGTTAGGGCCACAAAAGCACGCAATGTACAGTAACATTTGTTTATGTTGTTGCCACTGAAACCGTCTATAGTCTCAAGCATTCAGAAATCATACAAATGAAAAGTAAGCATTTTTAATACTAGCTAAAAACCATGATTAATTTTTGTAAAGGTTGTGTTGTCCACATGTTTTTTTTGTTGGTTGTTGTTGTGTTGAAGAAATTATAGATGCTGTGTCATCTATATATAGCAAACAGGTGGCCAAAAATAAAAGATTAAGTGAATATTTGAATGAAATGTTTGGTCAATAGCCTACAAGGACTGTGATTTTCCTGTAGCAGCAGCAATTGCCAGGGCCTTTTTATGTACATAAATTGTTTATTCTGTATTACATTATGTATTTTAACAGTGTTATTGAATGAAACCATATAATTATTAATTAACCAATCATTATTGCCTCATTGTTTTTATATAATGCATTTTAAGTCAATTGAAAGGCTTTTGTTGGCTTAGATATGTTGTTATAATGACAAAAAAAAATGATCTTAATACTTTTTTGTAAATTATTATTTGAAATAATGATACGTATATATGAATAATAAATATCTGGGCTATATTATTTGTAAGCAAGATATAATGTAGGCTACAGTCGGTAATCCTTATAGCAAAATAAACTGGACAGCTGTATATTTCTTTTTACACACCACCGACAAATTGTTTTATAATCTTACCTGTCCTCTATATCAGCTTCTGCGATCGTAAAGGATGCCGGACTGCTTGCTGAATCCCATGATCAAACCAATCAGAATCAAGTATTTGCAAAGCGCGTGTCATAGCTAAATTATTTCGTCATTGTTAAAATATCTTCCTTTTTTATCTAATATATTTTTTAATATAAAAGGTTTTATTTTTTTTTTCAAATGATTAGCATGCAATTCTAAAGCTTTGCAAATGCATACTGTGCTCATACATCATATATCCTAGTACTTTCGCCATCAGTGTAGGAGACTGAAGTGCATTCTGCCTGCAGCGTTGCTTGGCTTCCGCGTATGACAGATAACGGACGTGAAGAGAAAGTGTTTATTATGCTTGAAATGTGGATTATTTTTCTTACAAACACAGGAGGCCTTTATTCACCCCCTGGAGCCATGTGAGGCATGTTTTATTAGGATGCACATGCTTTATTTGATGACTTGTGGACAGTGCAAACTGTAACACCCGCTGACTGCAATGATAGAGCTTGGAATAGCCAGGGCAATTGTAATATAACCCTGACTGGATTCTTCTGAAAGAAGAAAGTCATATACAACCCAGGATGCCTCAAGGGTGAGTAAAACACAACATAATTTTCATTTTTAGGTGAATTAACCCTTTAATGTGTTCCTTCTCGAATGTCACAATGTTCAGATTTGACAGGGAACAGCAAAAGTGTTACTTTGTGCCCCTTTTCAGAAAATAAAAGCATTTCAAAATAAAGGTCCTGTTTTTTTTGTGTGATCTTCCCGTTCACCTCTAAATGGGCAGTCTTTTTTAGCCTCGGGAACACCACAGGCGTGACTTTTGTGCCATTTTGAACAAATAAAAGCCTTTCAAAACAACCCTCAGTCCCTGATTAAACATTACAGTACACATTGTGTGTAAACAGTGCAAATTTTTTTTCACTCAAAAAATATTTAATATTGTGAAAATTATTCAGAAATAATGTTTTTTTTTCACTCAAAAAATGAGGTGCCTACTCTCGGATAAACAAGGCTTATGATTAATCATATGCAAATATAAATACAAAACCAGTCCCAAATGAAAGAAAACAAGTTGACCAAGAAACATTAAATCCAATATTTGGTGATAATATAGCATAATGAGAGATTTAATAACCAACCAGTTCAACCGCCACCCCTTTTTTTTGAGGCGGTTTCGTTTTTGACTGGAAAACACCACAAGTGTGACTTTGAGCCATTTTGTACAAAATAAAAGCCTTTCAAAACAAATTCCCTAATTAAACCCCATTAAGGTACACTAGTGTGATAAACAGTGCAAATTTCCATGAGTTTTTATTTCTATTGTGAAGATTTTTAATAATAATTAATTATTTTTCACTCAAAAAATTAGGTGCTTTTTAGGCCATCCTCTCGGATAAATGAGGCTTACGATAGCAAATCAGATGCAAGTATAAATACAAATCCAGTCCTAAACTGAAAGAAGTTGACCCCCAACAGATTGTATCCCAGTTATTTGGTGATAATATAGCATAATGAGTGATTTTAATGAATTTTTTTGAGGCCGGTCATTTTTGCCCTGGAAACCACCACAAGTGTACTCAGGTTTTGAACACAACACAAGGGATAAAAATAGCTTGAAAGTTACTCTACACCCTTGCCTCATTTACTACACACGGATCTATGAATATGCAAATTAGCCTCCACTCAGTCACACCAGCCAGGGCCTCCTGCGTCCGACGGATAATAACTGATTAAAACTATGTTTTTACTAGCGATGTTCGTGTCTCAAAATGCCTCGAAAGACTCGAATACAGACAATACAGACAGAGTGCGGATGTCAATGCGGGAAAGTTGCGTCTGACTCCTCCGGGCTACTTTTCACCGGTTGCCCACGGCCCGTTGTTTCTATTACTTAACCTTTGTTAGCCCGGTTTCTCAAATACAAATAATATGTGGTAACCACACCACCCACATGAAATGATCGTGAAAACATCAACAGCTAGGAAAACATCTTACAGAAAAATATACCTGATTAACCTGGCCTGCCTTTCACTAGCACCCCCCTGATTTGCAGCAACAGTTCATGAATGCTTATGACAGGAAATCTCTTGGACGTGATTTGGTTATTAAATTGGGCCTGGGCCCGGTTACTTTTTGAGGTCTGGTTATTATCATAACATATATGTGCCCTATAGCCATGGATATATGTATGCACGATTAAATCAATAAAAAGATTGCTGTCTATCCTTCAAACATGCACAATCTTAACGTAAATGACATGATTTTGCTATGGTCTTAAAACATTTGAAATTACCTTTAACAGAATATTTAAATATGTTTTGGACAGCCGCGATCCAGAGCAGAGCAGCACAACTCATGTCAAGCCTTTCGTTTGAAACTGCTCACCAACAGTCGGCTACATATCTGTGTTGAAAACCTTGAAAACATTAATATAACTTAAACGACACAGCGCACCTGAGATACAAATGTTTGTAGTCCTGCGATTTCTGCCCCCTCTGCGCCACCAAAAGATGCGAGCACGCAACCCTGTGACCTGTTTTTAAAATGTATTTGAGTCTCAAATCCATTCATTACTAAGAGAATACGTTCAAAAATCTTGGACGAAAAGAATCTTATTCATTC